>NC_067494.1:50661871-50865275 GCF_947179515.1 Apodemus sylvaticus | reverse complement strand
ACTAATTGGAGCTTTGGACCAATTAGATTTAACAGATATATATATATATATATATATATATATATATATATAACATTCTATCCTAAAGCAAAAGAATATACCTTTTTCTCAGCACCTCATGGTACCTTCTCCAAAATCGACCATATAATTGGTCACAAGACAGACCTCAACAAATATAAGAAGATCGAACTAATCCCATGCCTCCTATTAGATCACTATTGAGTGAAAGTGGTCTTCAATAGCAACAAAAACAACAGAAAACCCACATATATGTGGAAACTGAACAATATTCTATTCAATGATACCTTGGTCAAGGAAGAAATAAAGAAAGAAATTAAAGACTCGTTAGAACATAATGAAAATGATGACACAACATACCCAAATCTATGGGACACAATGAAAGCAGTGCTAAGAGGAAAACTCATAGCCCTGAGTGCTTCCAAAAAGAAAACGGAGAGAGCATACACTAACAGCTTTATGACACACCTGAAAGCCCTGGAACAAAAAGAAGCTATTTCACCCAGGAGGAGTAGAAGGCAGGAAATCATCAAACTCAGGGCCAAAATCAATCAAGTAGAAACAAAGAGAACCATACAAAGAATCAACAAAACCAGGAGCTGGTTCTTTGAGAAAATCAACAAGATAAATAAACCCTTAGCCAGACTAACCAAAGGACACAGAGACAGTATCCAGATTAACAAACTTAGAAATGAAAAGGGAGATATAACAACAGAAACTGAGGAAATTAAAAAAAATCATTGTATCCTACTACAAAAGCCTATACTCAACACTACTGGAGAATCTGGAGGAAATGGACAGTTTCCTAGACAGATACCCGACACCAAAACTAAATCAGGATCAAATAGATCATCTAAACAGTCCCATAACACCTGAAGAAATAAAAAGGGCCATAGAAAGTCTCCCAACCAAAAAAAAGCACCGGACCAGATGGCTTCAGTGCAGAATTTTATCAGACTTTCATAGAAGAGCTAACACCAATACTCTTCAAGCTATCCCACAAAATAGAAACAGAAGGAACTCTACCCAACTCGTTCTCTGAAGCCACAATTACGCTGATACCAAAACCACACAAAGATCCAACAAAGAAAGAGAACTTCAGGCCAATTTCTCTTATGAATATTGATGCAAAAATAGTTAATGAAATTCTTGCCAACCGAATCCAAGAACACATCAAAACGATCATCCACCATGATCAAGTAGGCTTCATCCCAGAGATGCAGGGATGGTTCAATATAAGGAAATCCATCAATGCTATCTTCTACATAAACAAACTCAAAGAAAAAAACCATATGATCATCTCATTAGATGCAGAAAAAGCATTTGACAAAATCCAGCATCCTTTCATGCTAAAAGTATTGGAAAGAACAGGAACTCAAGGCCCATACCTAAACATCGTTAAATCAATATACAGCAAACCGATAGCCAACATCAAACTAAATGGAGAGAAACTTGAAGCAATCCCACTAAAATCAGGGACTAGACAAGGCTGTCCTCTCTCTCCATATCTTTTCAATATAGTACTTGAAGTTCTAGCTAGAGCAATTAGACAACATAAGGAGGTCAAGGGGATACAAATTGGAAAGGAAGAAGTCAAATTATCACTATTTGCAGATGACATGATAGTCTACTTAAGTGACCCGAAAACCTCCACCAGAGAACTCCTACAGCTGATAAACAACTTCAGCAAAGTGGCTGGTTATAAAATCAACTCAAGCAAATCAGTTGCCTTCCTATACTCAAAGGATAAGCAGGCTGAGAAAGAAGTTAGGGAAATGACACCCTTCAAAATAGCCAGAAACAATATAATGTATCTTGGTGTGACTCTAACCAAACAAGTGAAAGATCTATATGACAAGAAGTTCAGGTCTCTGAAGAAGGAAATCGAAGAAGACCTCAGAAAATGGAAAAATCTGCCATGCTCGTGGATTGGCAGGATTAATATAGTTAAAATGGCCATCTTGCCAAAAGCAATCTACAGATTCAATGCAATCCCCATCAAAATCCCAACTCAGTTCTTCACAGAGTTAGAAAATTCTCAAATTCATCTGGAATAACAAGAAACCCAGGATAGCTAAAACTATTCTCAACAACAAAAGAAATTCTGGGGGAATCAGTATCCCTGACTTCAAACAATACTACAGAGCAATAGTGTTAAAAACTGCATGGTATTGGCACAGAGACAGACAAGTGGACCAATGGAATAGAATTAAAGATCCAGAAATGAATCCACACACCTATGGTCACTTGATCTTTGACAAAGGAGCCAAAAACATCCAGTGGAAAAAAGATAGCCTTTTCAACAAATGGTGCTGGTTCAATTGGAGGTCAGCATGCAGAAGAATGCGAATTGATCCATTCTTTTCTCCATTTACTAAACTTCACTCCAAGTGGATCAAGGACCTCCATGTAAAACCAGACACACTGAAACTAATAGAAAAGAAACTGGGGAAGACCCTTGAGGACATGGGCACAGGGGAAAAGTTCCTGAACAGATCACCAATAGCTTATGCTTTAAGATCAAGAATTGACAAATGGGACCTCATAAAATTACAAAGTTTTTTGTAAGGGAAAGGACACTGTTAAAAGGACAAAATGGCAACCATCAAATTGGGAAAGGATATTCACCAACCCCACATCTGATAGAGGGCTAATATCAAATATATATGAAGAACTCAAGAAGTTAGACCCCAGGGAACCAAATAACCCTATTAAAAATGGGGTACAGATCTAAACAAAGAATTTTCACCTGAAGAAATTCGGATGGCCGAGAGGCACCTTAAGAAGTGCTCGACATCATTAGTCATTAGGGAAATGCAGATCAAAACAACCCTGAGATTTCACCTTACACCAGTCAGAATGGCTAAGGTCAAAAACTCAGGAGACAGCATGTGTTGGCAAGGATGTGGAGAAAGAAGAACACTCCTCCACTGCTGGTGGGGCTGTAAGATGGTACAACCACTGTGGAAATCAGTCTGGAGGTTCCTCAGAATACTGGACATGAGACTTCCAGAGGACCCTGCTATACCTCTCCTGGGCATATACCCAAAGGATTCCCCGGCATGCAATAAAGACACATGCTCCATTATGTTCATAGCAGCCTTATTTATAATAGCCAGAAGCTGGAAAGAACCCAGATGCCCCTCAAAGGAGGAATGGATACAGAAAATGCGGTATATTTACACAATGGAATACTACTCAGCAATTAGAAACAATGAATTCACAAAATTTTTAGGCAAATGGTTTGGTCTGGAAAATATCATCTTAAGTGAGGTAACCCAATCACAAAAGAATACACATGGAATACAATCTCTGATAAGTGGATATTAATTAGTCCAGAAGCCCTGAATACCCAAGGCACAAACTGCATAACAAATGACTCCCATGAAGAAGTATGGAGAGGGTCCTGATCCTGGAAAGGATTGATCTAGCATTGGAAGGGAATATAAGGACAGAGAAAAAGGAGGGAGGTGATTGGAGAAGGGATGGAGAGAAGAAGGTTTATGGGACATATGGGGAGGGGGAATCCGGGAAAGGGGAAATCATTTGGAATGTAAACAAAGAATATAGAAAATAAAAAATATTAAAAAAATAAAAATAAAAAGATTATGTCATAGGCAATATCAAGAAATTCCACAGGATTAGAATCTGTGGGGATGTGTGCATGTGGAGGGATAGGGGGAATTAAGAATCTATTATCTTATAATCTAAATTTTAAGTGATTTATAAAGAAAAGATAGTTATACATATGCTGAATACTCAAAACTTAAAGAAATTACTGATCATATTCTTTAATTTTCTTTTACGATCCTGTGATTATTTCTTACCGGCCCTCCCTCTGACTGTTCCTCATTCCATATCTCCTCCCCCATCTCTAAGAAGATGTTCCCACCCGCCTGACCACCAGAGGACTCTGTCAGTAAATAAAGTGCATGAAATAAGTTATAGCAACCATTCGTATAACCACAAAAACCTGAAACTTGGTGGTGCTCCTCGATCTTTATATTTTCTATAAATAAGCAGTTGGTTTTTCAAGATCAGTAATTTTTTTGTTAATAATGTAGCTTATTTTTAAAAATTCCCAGGTTATTTACCCAACACTTTGTTTAATCTGACCTCATGCTCCATGTTGACCATGCCCTCCTAATGTAAGTCAGGGCACTGATGAACATATTCCAAGGTGTAATTTACCTATCACTTTGCAAGAGATATGGCAGAGAAAATGCCTTTGCTTTTTCTGGAGCTGAGTCAAACAGTGCTTCACTATTCCACCACAGGAGGAGGGTGCTGTTGGTTAGAATAAGGGAAGGAAATGACACAGTATATTTTTGCAGTGCACACTGTCCTTTAAATACTTATTTTAGAGAAGATAATGAGACTGATTCTTAGCGTCCTAATTGTCAAAATGAATATACAATTTCACAATCCCTCATTTGTATTAAGATGACACCCTGGAGGACAGACACATTTCATAATTCAAACCTCTTTAAGCCTTTGTGTGGGTGAGGCTTGATGTACCCCAAACAGATGTTCATTTTATAGTATTCTTCATTTGAAATCTGAACCCCAACTCTTGCAGTTATATGGGTGACCTATTAGCTTGTTTTACTTGGGGTTTGTAATTTTGAGTGTGGATATTTCAGCAAAAACTAGTATTTTATTGCTGAGCCAAGAATTTTTATGGCTCTTAAACAAATGTCGAACACATCAGAATGTGTAAAAAAAAAAGCTTTGGTATTTTCAGAAACAGTGTATATGCCATTTTATTTATAAATATCCTGAAAAATAGCTATTGTAGTGTAACAAACATATTGAAGAGATGAAGCAGGCAAACTGCACTATTAATCTAATATTTGTCTACTTTATTTACCAAGGAATATACATTGTTTTGATGAACAAGCAATAATACTTTTCTAAATTCAGTTGAATTTGATAAAAAAGAGTGGATTTTCTTTCTTACTATTCAGATTTTGTGGTGTTAAAAGAAAGAACAAGAAAAAGAAAGAAGGAGGAAAGAAAACTTATGCATGAAAACAAATAACTTGGGCGCACAGGGAACTCTCTTCCTCAGAAGATAAAAGGCTCAGTTCGCATTTGTTTCACTTTTCGACTTTTGCTTCAGATACAGTTTTTAGATAATTCACACCACTGAATGTTTGTGTCTGCTGTTGAATTTAGCCTTTAATATGTGCTTTGTCTCTGACACACACTTAAGTTCCCAGATGTTGTCATAACACAAAAATGGATATGTAAGGAAGTTTTCAGAAAACAAAACAAACAAAATGAAACCTTTTTTAGACCTTTTAAAATTAAGGCATCTCAACTAAACATTATGGCCTGTGAAACTGTTTCCTCTTAACTCAGGGACAAAAGAGAAACGCTACCTTAGAGGATGCTAGCATATATAAAATGGCTTTTTTTTTTTCTTCTCACTGCCAAGTTTATTCATTGTACAGTTCATTGTTCGGTCACCTGTGTCTGTCAGTCTGCAGGTGTAAGGGAGTTCTCAGCAACCACATTATGCTTGACACCTTCCAGGGAGGCTTTAAACATTGTCTGGATCTATTTCCTGAGGAAGGTTAAGCCCTTTACTTTCAAACCAGAAGCTTTTGCTAATTAGAGACTCTACTTTGTCACTAACCATGTCTTGTCCAGAACCTTCCTGCTGTGATCTGAGGCATGCTGTTCACTAGCACTCACTGTCCAAGGGGTCCTGCCTACTATTCTCCATGTGGTGAACTTTTATCTCGCTGTCAGCCAATGTGCCTTTAACAGGCTTTAGGTAGGACTGGATGAGAGTTATTTAGCAATGACTCCTTTTTTCTCTTTTCTTTTCTTTTCTTTTCTTCTCTTTTCTTTTCTTCTCTTTTTACATATTTAGCTTTCTAGTTACCCATTTACCTTTTAGTCTGAGTGGAGTTTATAGTTTATATTAGCACAATGTAACAAACATAATGAAAAAATTAGTAAAACTTCAAACTCTCAAAAAAAAAATGCCGACATAATTTAACCTCATGTTTGTGTAAGGAAATCTTGATTCTCCTTAATTAAGAAAATAATTTTCTTTTCTTTTGATTTAGTTAATGAAGGCAGCTCGAAGTTGGCTTAAGCTATGAACTGACATCATGTGAGTTTCTCTTCGTGGATTAAGGGATGTTTACAGCTCCTTTCCCAGGTGACAGTCTCTTACATAGCTGTAAGGTTAGAAAGGTTGAGCCAGTTGACAGACCTTGTGTTTTCCCCCCATCCTATCCACAGAGCTCCTCGCTGCCTTCAGTTTGGTGTAGTCTCCTCCCTGCCTTCTTCGTTTACAGCGGAGTCTGGCAGAGATGATGCAAGGGGCTTGTTTTGTTTTATTAATTAAGGATCTATCATGGATATCTATCTATCATCTATTTATCTATCATCTTTCTACCTATTGAGCTATTGATCTGTCTGTCTATCTATCTTTCTATCTCCCATATTCATATATTTGGTCGGCTTATTCACAGGTTAATTTTAGACAGAGACTTGCTCTGTAAGTTTGCTGCATCTTTCTCTTTAAAAGTATATTGCAAAACTTTTAAACCAATGTGTGGGTTAAAAGTGGGTGGCCAGTTTCTGGCCAGGGCTCAGGCCTCTGGGTGAGAAAGTTTGACTTGCATGCACCCCATGCCCCAGCTGGGCTGGTGTCAGGCTGTGGGAAGCTGCAGGACCCCACTCTGGGGGTGTGGGAGTGCAATCTGCTGTCCTGCCAGAGTCCAGGGACAACAGGTTCTCAGTCTTGTGCACCACAGACACTGCTGGATACTGGAAGAGCTGAGAAGGGGGTTGGGTCCCACAGCTGGATCTAGCCTGGGCTAAAGGGGAAAGGGCAGGGAGGAGAGCTCCTACTGGGTCGGGGGTGGGGCACTGGGGGGGTGTCTTTGGCTTCATTAGTTTGGCAGTTAGTGGTGACCATGGCTGGAAGTGCTGAGAGGTTTTCCTGTGGGAGGTTAGATGTGACCTTTTAAAGGAAGACCTGCCCATGAGAAGAGGCAGTCCATGGTTTTAGAGCATTTATTGTAGAGAAGTGGAGGCCAGCCATGGCCTTGTGGAAAGAGGGGGAAAGAAAATGTGGAAAGAGGGGAAGCGAGAGGGCAAGAGAGAGAGGAAAGAGTAAGAGAGTGAGAACACAAGAGGATAAGAGAGAGAGAGAGAGGAGGGGACAAGTATCCCCTTTTATGGTGGTCTGGAACTAGCTAGCTGTTACCAGGTAACTGTGGGGAGGAGCATACCTGGCTGTTGCTAGGTAACTATGGGTAGGAGCATACCTGGCTATTGCCAGGTAACTGTGGGGGTGGGGTCCAGACGGAATATCAGGGGTTTGGGGTGTTGTACTACCTGACTGATGGCCACAGAATTATGAAGAACTGAGGCCTCGCATCAGAAGCCTAGTGTCTGAGAACATGGCAAATTGACCTTCCATCCCTTGCAGAATTATCTGCCAGGTCTCCGGAGTTTAAACCTAGCTCAGCCAGAACATAAGCTGTCTTTCACAGCCCCATACAAATGTACCATTTTCATATTCCTGAGGGAAGTATATTTCATAAGAGATTTCACATTTCACGACCATAATAAATAGTACTGATGTAGTATCATGTTGATTGACATTTTAATTGTGGAGTTGATTACATCTCTGGTTTTAGTGGCCTGTATTCTCAAATACTAATTGATTGAACACAAGTAAAGTAGATGATGTCTCAAAATAAAAAAAAATACGTAACATTAAATGCCATAAATTTTGAATTCCGGAGGAAAACAATTTTGTTTATTTTTTTAAGATTTTTAGCATACTTCCTTCTGAAAACACACATGCACCCCCTATTCCCAATGTGCATGTGCGTGCAAACACATGTACACACACATACACACATACACACACATGGGGGGTGGATTAAACTATGGGAAATAAAATAGCCATACATTTACTAACACAAACATTTTAAAGTTTATATTGATAGTTTTTAAAAATTAACCATCTTCTGGAAAACAAACATAAGATAAACTATCAGATTATTAAAGCTGTTCCTTTACTAGGGCTTGAGTTTTTATATTTACGTTTACTTTTCTTTGAGGCCTGTCTATCTTCCCTCCCTCCCTCCCTCCCTCCCTCCCTCCCTCCCTCCCTCCCTCCCTCCCTCCAGTCTTTCTTTCTTTCTTTCTTCCTTCCTTCCTTCCTTCCTTCCTTCCTTCCTTCCTTCCTTCCTTCCTGTCTCTGTCTTTCTGTCTTTCTTTCCTTTCTTTTTTTCCTTCTTCATTTCTTCCATTCTTTGTCAGAATCTAACTATGTAGTCCCGGCTTCTCTGTGACTTGCCTTGGGATCCTTTTCTTCCATCCTTCAAATGCTGGGACTATAGTCACACCCTTTCACACCTAAGTTGTTGTTTCAATAATTTATGTATGTGTATAGATACGGGTCGTGAGTTTGTGTCTTTGCATATGTGTGAATGTTCACGGAGGCCATACTAAAATGCCATTCCTTGTAGCTGGAGTCACAGGCAGTTGTGAGCTGCGTAACATGGGTGCTGGAAACCGAGCTCTGCTTCTTCTTAACTAGTCAGTCATCGACCCATAGTTATATAATGTCTGCATTTATATAATTGTATCCATACTACATTTTTCTGACATTAATATGTAACTTTGGTCCACAAACATGGACATGCTTGGGGGAGGATGGGTAGTGATAGGAAGGGCTTCATCTTTAAAATTTATTTTAAATTTTAAAAATTTGTGTGTGTGTGTGTGTGTGTGTCTGTGTGTGTCTGTGTGTGAGTGTGAGACAAGAGTCTGGAAGTGATTTTCAGGTATCTTGTAGCTGGAGTTGCAAGCCACCCCAAAGAGAGTTTGATATATAACACATTTTCTCCTTAAAACATTCAAGAAAGGTTTGATTGGCGTGGCACCTGAGGCTTCCCTCTAAGAGAGCAGCTGAGAGGAGGAGGGACCTCAGGACGGTTCATGGGATGCCTCTTAGGGTTTAACTTATTCACAGAACGCATTGGAAGCAGAACATTTGTAGAGATGATGTGATTTCTTCAAAAACTTCACTTTAGAGGAATTTGTGCCTAATGTTCCAAGTTGTTTCCAAGGAGTAATTTTGAAATTAATGTAATTTTGTTGGCCTAAAATGTAAAAAAAAAGGGTAGTTTCCTTCAGGCATATATATATATGATATATGCCTTTATCATATATAATATATCATATATATATATCATAACCAAAGTTTGGAAACATTATTTAGCTTCTTGTTACTCAAGATATCCAGAAGTAGGGGGTACTATTTTTTTCCATCTCTAACACAATGCCAATTATATAATGAGAAGTAACTGTGTTCATTGCTAATATTCTCTTGAAAATGATATTTAAATTACATGATATTATGTTTTAACAGCCTCCATAATTAGTTGCAGTGCTTCCTCTTTGTGTACTAAGATAACTAATGCAATGTAAGATGTGACATTAAAGCAAAACTGGTTGTGAGAAGCATAGTTCCCTTAAATTAACCATTACAGTATTCTCATCAAAGCCATAGCCATCATTTCATCATCATGACTACAATACTTTTGGGAAAGTAATTTGCAATTGTAATAGAGTTCACTCTTTTTATTTAATTTTCTACAGTTTTCTTTTCACAAACGCACTTGCTTGTCTAGGTATTAAAATGTCTTTTGTTTAAGTAATTTTATTTTAAACTATTCCAGGTTGCAGTATAGATCATTTACGTTTGCAGGGATGTTTTTGTTGTCAGTGTTTCTATTCGGGCCTTTTATGAAATGGAAATTTTATTAAATGATGATACTATGTGAAACTAAACTTCTGCTTTTAAACAAAACAAAATCTATGTAGACTTCGTCTGACTTGTTAGACTTACTTAGAGCTGGTAGCTAACTTTTAAAATGAGACGCTACACTCATTAGCTTTTGTTAAATTGATGCAACTAGAGATACACGGGAAGAGGGAATTTCAATTGGAGAAGTGCCCCCATCAGACTGGCATGTAACTATGTAAGTGGGCTTTTTCCGGATGGCTAACTGAGGGAGGGGACAGTGCCCTCTGCAGGGTCCCTGGGCAGGAGGTCCTGGGATGTCTGAGGTGGCTGAGCATGAGCCTGGGAGCAAGCCTGTAAGCAGTGCTCTTCAGTGGTCCAAGCTTCAGTACCGGCTCCAGGTTCGTCCTCAGTTTCCCTTGATGAGGAACTGTGACTTGTAAGCCAAAGAAGGCCTTTCCTTCCCGAGTTGGTTTTAGTCGCTGTTTTTATCAAAGCAACAGAAAGCAAACTAGGACTCTAAGAAAGCATACAATTATGATTGTTTTTCTTTGGTGGCAAAATACCTGTCCAAACCATGTATTATCCATAAAACTTGGGATGGACACATTAATTCAGTGTCATATATGAGAGTATTGTGTGGAATTACTTAGAATTATGGTAAGCTTTCCAGAATATAGAAATTTAAGGAACTGTTTAAGTTCAGAAATGTAAAATTTCTATCTTTTCTCTTTTTTCTCTTTTTGTTTGGTTATTTATTTATTTATTTATTTATTTATTTATATATTTATTCTCTCTCAGGCCATCTGACTCTTCCTGGTTCTGTGTGTGTCAGAGAGGAAGGGGGATGTTGAGTGCCACATTGTGCATGTGGAGGTCAGGGGACACTTGTAAGAGTTGGTTCTCTCTTTCCACCGTGTGGGTTTCTGGTATTGGACTAAGGCCGTCAGGTTTGGTAGTGAGTGCCTTTATTTATGACTTACCTCCTAGGCCCCATTTAGGAATGGATCTTTCCTTAACAATATCTACAGAGACTTAATTATGTAGCTATAAAATAAATCTTTTTTGATGCAATAAATTTTATGTTTGTGAATGAAGGTTTTAAAAGCATGAAATTATGAATTAGACAGTCATCATTATTATCTTGATGCTTTCATTCATTATTTGTTGAATAAGTGAATAGATGTTAGTAACAAGGTATAGTAGTTACTGTGATTATATTTAGTTGGTTTTGTGAATATGTATGTTGCACCTACCTCTTATTAGAAAATTAGTTTTATCATCTTAATTATCAAAGTCAAGTATCTCACCTGAGATAAAAGTATATGTGATACCTTGCAACTTTGCTTTCCAAGAGAGTATATTATACCCCTTTTTAATTGAAAGTATTTTTTCCCATTCAGTAGTTTCATCAGGATTTCCCCTCCCTTATTTTTTTCTGATCTTTCCCACCTACCTCCTCTTCCACACCATGACTTCTTTCTTTGTCTCTTTAGAAAGCAAAGTGACTACTACTATTACTACTACTAGTAACAGCAACAACAACACAACAGAGTTAAAAAAAAAAACAGAAAAAAACCCACTGAAGATAAACTATGAGGGACACACATGCACACACACACACACCACAAAATTGAACATATATATTTATAAGCAAAAGATCTATGATGCAAAACACTGAAACAAAGCATTAGGAGACGAAACATCTCCAAAAATATGATTGAATCTGTTTGTGTTGGCCATCTACTGCTGGGCATTAGTCACTCCCTTGGGTGTGGTTTGTGTAACAGTTTTCCCCAGTAGAGGAAAGTGATTTTTTTCTTTGCTAGTAGTTGCCATTTGGAGACAGCTTCTAGGTTATCGATGAGGACTAGTATTCACTTCTCCTCTCAGAATTGGCATTCCGTTTGGCTTGAACTTGTGCAGGTCATGCGTATGCTACCACAGACTCTGTGAGGTTTATGTGCATCAGTCCTATTGAATCTGGAAAGCTGTTTTTGTTTGTTTGTTTGTTTGTTTTTGTTTGTTTGTGTCATCTATCTCCTTTGGATCTTACAAACTTTCTGACTTATCTTCTTCATAGTTCAAAGGAGTTTTTAAAGATATCCTATTTAGGAATAAGTGTTCAAAGGTCTCTCATTCTATGCACATTGTCCAGATTTTGTCAAAGGCCTTTTCAGTATCTAATGGTATCACCATGTGGCTTGTGTTTTACAGTGTGTTTATATGGTGGATTAAATTTATTTATTTATCTATGTTGAAGAATCCCTGACTGTCTGAGTTGAAGTCTACTTGATCATGGTAGATAATCTTTTTGATGTGTTCTTGAGTTCAGTTTGCAAGCACTTTATTGAGAATTTTTGTATCTATATTCATAAGGGAAATTGCTTTGCAATTTTTGTTCTTTGTTAGCCTTTATGTAGTTCAAGTACTGGGGTAATTGTGGCCTCATTAAAACATTGAGCAGAGAATTCTCAACAGGGAAATCTCCAATGTCTGAGAAGCACTTAAAGCAATGTTTGGTGTTCTTAGTCATCATGGAAATGCAAATCAAGCTGACATTGAGATTTCATCTTACACCTGCCAGAATGACTAAAACAAAAACCTCAAGTGAAGCTTGTGCTGCAAGGATGTGGAGCAAGGGGAAAATGCCAACATTGCAGATGGGAGTGCAAACTAAACAACCATTTTGGACCTAAATCTGGTGTCTTTTCAGAAAATTAGGAATAGTTCTACTCCAAGACCCAGCTATACTACCCCTGGGCATAAACTCAAAAGATGCTCCACTTTTATCTCAAGGTCATGTGCTCTACTATGTTCACAGCAGCTTTATTTGTAATAGTGAGAAACTTAAAACAACCTAGACGCTCCTCACTTAAGAAGAGATAAAGAAAATGTACATTTACAGAATGGATTATTTCAGCTAGTAAAATCAGTGACACCATGAAGTTTGAAGGCAAATGTATGGAACTAAAAAATATCATCTTGAGTAAGGTAACCCTGACTCAGAAAGACAAACATGGTATGTATTCACTTACAAGTGGATATTAGCCATAAAATACCAGGATAACTATGCTACAATCCACAGACCCAAAGAAGCTAAGTAACAAGGAGGGCCCATAGGAGGACCCTTGAATCTCGCTGAGAAGGAGAAATAGATTAGACATTAGTGGTAGATGTAAGGAAGGAACAGGGTGGGAGAGAAATGGGGAGGAAACAGCAGAAGGGTTCAGCTCTAGGGAGGATGGAGGGAGAGAAAACTGGAACCAGGGGTGGGGCATCTCTGGGACCAGGTAGAACTTTAGGACAATGGAAACTCCCAGGAAACTATGGGGGGTGATCTTAGCTAAGACTATTAGCAATAGGGTGTATGGAATCTGAAGTGGCTACCTTCTGTAAGCAGGCAAGAACTCCAATGAAAGGAAAGGGACACTAAGCCAGTCACAAAACTTTTGACCCACAATTTTATCCTGACTACAAGATGTGCAGAGATAAAGATGGAGTGGTAATTGAGGAAATGGCCAACCAATTACTGGCCCAACTTGAGACCCATGCTATGAGAGATAGCCCACCTGTGATGGTTTGTGTATGTTTGGCCCAGGGAGTGGCACGATTAGGAGGTGTGGCTTTGTTAGAGTAGGTGTGTCAATGTGAGCATGGGTTTAAGACCTTCATCCTAGCTGCCTGGAAGTCAGTCTTCCACTAGTAGCCTTCTCAGCTCCTCCTGTACCATGCCTGCCTGGGCACTGCCATGCTCCCACCTTGATGATAATGGACTGAACTACTGAGCCTGTAAGCCAGTCCCAATTAAATGTTGTCCTTTATATGACTTACCTTGATCATGGTATCTGCTCACAGTAGTAAAACCCTAATTAAGAGAGAAATTGGTACCAGGAGTGGGGTATCACTGTGATAGGCCTGACCATGCTTTTGTCACTCTTGGTCATGATATGATCTCACAGCAGTACAACACTAAGATACTACCTCTGACACTATTAATGATATTCTAGAATATTTGCAGATAGGAGCCTAGCATAACTGTCATCTGTGAGGCTTCACCCAACACCTAATGGAAATTTATGCAAAGACTCACAGGCATCCATCAGGCAGAGCTTTGAAATCTTGTGGAAGAGAGGAAGGATTTGAAGAAGCCAGAGAGGTCAAGGATATGGATATTACAAGAAAACCTACAGAATCAACTAACTTGGACCTGTAGGGGTTCACAGAAACTGAACAGCTAACCACAGGTCATGCCTAGGACAGATCTAGGCCCCCTATACATATGTGACAGACATGTTGATTCTCTAACAGAAGAAGCAGGGACTGTCTCTGACTTTGCTCTCTGCCTTTGTATACCTTCCTCCTAACTGGGCTATCTTGTCTAGCCTCAATAGGAGACGATATACCGATATACCTAGTCCTACTGTAATGACATCCACAGGAGGCCTCCCCTTCTCTACAGAGAGAGGGAAAACCAAGAAGGGGAGACTGGGAGGAAGGAGAGGAGGGAGGTGAAGCTGCCATTCAGATTTAAAGTAAACGAGTTAATTAATTCATGAAATAAATGAATACTTTCATTTGTGGTTCTGAAAGGGAAGATTTAAAAGTATCCATTAAAATTGCCTCAGTTTCTCTTCTTAGAATCTCAAGAGCAATGAAAATACCAAGTGAGTCTCTTTGAGGATTGTTTCTATTTTGTATAAGAGACAATTTCTAATACTTTTACTGAAGTCAAATGACCCCCTACCCCAAGTCAGAAGGCCAGATTCACTCTCTCTGCAGGAGAGAGCCCAAATGGAGAAATTTGAAATTTGTCTTCGAAAGGGACTTCACAGAATGTGAAAAAGGAGAGAAAGGACATATTTTTTTCTGATCTTAACTCGAAAATTCTCATTTTATTTTTTGATAAAAATAAATCTTGAAGTTCTCAAACAGAATTTACTCTTATACATGAATACACACACACACGCGCACGCACACACACACACACACACACACACTCCTCCATGGTGCCAAAGAATCTAAAAACTGCCCTTGAGGAAGGAAGCATATTACTTCCTCTGCTGTTTTCAGAACTTTCTTTTTAAATCCTTTGCTGCCAGATTTGAATGGAAAATCATTTCATTGCCAATTGGCAACTTATACTACTTTTGGTCAGGAAACCTATTTAAGCAAACTTGAAGACTTCTTAGATTTTCAGGGCTTGTGTGTGTGAATATGTTTGTGAGTGGGATAAAGTAATATAAGTACATGTGTGTGCATGTGTTTGTAAAAGCCTGAGCTGCATGCTGTCGTCCCCAACACACACTCACATATGACATAGGTTTTATCTCATATATACCACCATCATAAATGAGGAATCCAGAGGATTTTCAGAGTCCTCCTTATGAACTTCATGTTCAAACTGGAGGAGGAAAATTAGTATATATTAATTGAGCACTAACTGTCCACTAGTAATTGCACTGAGACCTTAAGTGAGTCTGTAATTTTCACAATAAACCAAGCAGAATTATTGTTATTATTTTAATTTAGCAGAAAAAATAGACCTAACTTAGAAACCAGGCAATTTACCTAAGTTCATGTTGTTAATAGACACAAATCAAACAATGTATGCTGAACTTTAAAGATTTATTTTTATTTCAATTATGTGTGTGTGTGTGTGGGTGGGTGTGTGGGTATGTGTGTGTGTGTGTGTGTCTGTGTTCAAGTGAGTGGATCAGGTTTTTCTAGGGAAAGAGTTATGCATTTTTAAGCTGTGAGTTATAAGGTAGGAATAGAATTCAGGTTTTCTGCAATATTACCATGTATCCTTAAGCACTGAACCATCTCTCTAGCATCTGTGTTTGACTTTAAAGCCCAAAGTATTCACATTTATTTGTTCGTTTTACAAGGCCTTACTCTATAGCTCATGCTGGCCTCAAACTCATGATCTTCTTACCTTAGCCTCATGAGTGCAATGATACTAAAAACTTTACCAGAAAAGTTCTACAGCTGATAAAATAAACACTTTCACCAAAGTAGCAGAATACAGAATTGATGCATATGTAAAAATGACAGACTGAGAAAAAATATCAAGGAAACAATAGTTTTCACAGTAACCTCACAAATGTATTAGTAATTCTACCCAAGCCAGTGAGTATATCCAAGACTTGTATAATAGAAAAATTAAGATATTGAAGAAAGAAAGTGAAGAAACATAAGATTTAAAAAAACCCTCCAATTTTCATAGATTGGTAGGATTAATGTAGTGAAAATGGCCACCCTCCCAAAAGCAATCTCCAGAGTCAACACAACTTTCATCTACATTTCAACAAACTTATTCACATAAATTTAAAAGACATTTTTCTTTCTTTTTAAAAATTAATTTATTTTATGTATGCTCTCTCTGACACACTAGTACAGGCCACCAGACCCCATTACAGATGGTTGTGAGCCACCATGTCGTTGCCAGGAATTGAATGCAAGACCTCTGGTAGATCAGTCAACACTTTCACCTGCTGAGCTATCTCTCCAGCCCAACATTTTTCAATTTTATATTGGAACACAACAAACCCAGGCTAGTTAAACAATCATGAATGAGAAAAGATATGTTGGAGGTATCATCATCTTCCATCTAAAATGGTACTACAAAGCTATAGTCATAAAAAGAGCATGACTTGATATAAAAATAAACACACTAATCAATGAAATCAAATACGAGACAGACATAAGTGTACACTTATATACACCTGAATTTTGACAAAGCCGGAAATACACAACTGGAAAAAGACAATATTTTCAACAAATGGTGCTGCTCAAACTGGCTGGCCCCATGTAGAAGAATGCAAATAGATCCATAATTATCACCCTGCACAAAACTTAACTCCGAAAGAATCAAGGACCTCAACAAAGGGTCAGATACCCTGAATCTGATAGAAGGAAAGTGGGGAATAGTCTTGGATTCATTGTCACAGGAAAAGAATTCTGAACAGGACAATAATAGCACAGCCACTAAGAACAACAACTAACAGCTGGGACTTCATGAAACTGGAAAGTTTCTACAAAGCCAAGGACACTATCATTCTGACAAAATGGAAGGCTACAGAACTGAAAAAGATCTTTACCAACTAACTACACATCCAAAAAAGGCCTAGGATCCAAACTATACAAAGGAGTTTAAAAAAAAAAAAACAACCAAACCAAACCAAACCAAACCAAAATTTAATTAAAATTTGGGCACTGAAGTAAACAGAGATTACTGAATAGAGGAAACACAAGACTGAGATTTTATCTTATACTAGTTAGAATGGCAGTGATCAGTATAACAAAAGACAGCTCATGCTGCCAAGGATGTGGGGGAAGGAGATCACCCATACATTGCTTGTGGGGGTGTAAACTTGTAAGTCTCTGTAGAACTCAGTGTGGCCTTCTGAGAGAATCTGGGAATAGATTTACCTTAAGATCCAGCTATACCACTCTTAGGAATATACTCAAAGGGTATGTCTTAGTCAGGGTTTCTATTCCTGCACAAACATCATGACCAAGAAGCAAGTTGGGGAGGAAAGGGTTTATTGAGCTTACACTTCCATGTTGCAGTTCATCACCAAAGGAAGTCAGGACTGGAACTCAAGCAGGTCAGGAAGCAGGAGCTGATGCAGAGGCCATGGAGGGATGTTTCTTACTGGCTTGCTTCCCCTGGCTTGCTCAGCCTGCTCTCTTATAGAACCCAAGACTAAAAGCCCAGGGATGGCACCACCCACAATGGGTCCTCCCTTAATCACTAATTGAGAAAATGCCCCACAGCTGGATCTCATGGAGGCACTTCCTCACCTGAAGCTCCTTTCTCTGTGATAACTCCAGTCTGTGTCAAGTTGACACACAAAACCAGCCAGTATGGGGTGCTTTGTTTTGCCAAAACTGTCTGACCTGGGCTTTTTTTTTTTTTTTTTCTCCGACTTTTAATGACTTCTATTTCTTGAGTGGTTATCAGTGTATTAGAATTGTTTATCTGATTTTGGTTTAACTTTGGTAAGTGGTTCATTTCTTTTAGATATTTCAATTTTGCCAAGTGTGGGTTTTGAAGTGTGATTGTATTTCCTTGGTGTCTGTGGTTTTGTCCCCTTTTCGTTTCTGATTTTGTTAATTTGGATACACTCTCTCTACCTTTTAGTAACTTTGGATCCGGGCTTGTCTATCTTGTTGACGTCCTCAAAAGACCAACTCTTTGCTTCATTGATTCTTTGTATTTTTCTCTTCATTTCTATTTTATTGGTTTTAATCCTCAGTTTTTTATTTTGTTTTGTTTTGTTTTTCATCTATTCCTTTTGGATGTGTTTGCTTCTCTTTGTTCTAGAGAGTACAGAGGAACAGTTAAGTCACTAGTATGCTATTTGTACTCTTCCTCTACGAAGGCACCTAGTGCTATGATCCTCTTAGAATCACTTTGATTGTGTCCTGAAAGTTTATGTGCAGTTACTTTCATTGAATTCTAGGAAGTCTTTAATTTCTGTCTTTATTTCTTCCTTGACCTGGTGGCCAATGACTAGAGAGTTCTTCAATTTTTATGAATTTGTAGGCTTTCTGTTGTTACTGTCATTATTTAAATCCAGCTTTAATCCACTTTTGTTCTGGTCTGGTAAGATACAGGGGTTTATTTCAATTTTCTTGTCTCCGTTGAGACTTGATTTGTTAGCATGTTTATGATCCATTTTGGAGACGGTCCCATGTGGTGCCGAGATGAAGATATATTCTTTTGTGTTTGAACGAAATGTTCTGCAGATATCCATTTGAGACATATAATCTGTTAGTTCCGTTGTTTCTCTGTTTAGTTTCTGTTCTGGATGACCTTCCATTAGTGAGAGTGGGGTGTTAAAGTCTCCCACCTATTAATGTGTGGAGTTCAATGTGTGATTGTGTTAGTAATGTTCCTTTTATAAATGTGGGTGCCTCCTAATCCTCAAGAGACTTGAGGCCCTAGGGAGTGAGGAGGCCTGGTGGGGTGCGGATGAGAGGGTGGGGGCAGTCTATTGGAGATGGGGGTGGGGAGGAATGGGATGAGGAACAGTCAGAGGGCAGACTGGGTAGGGGATAACAACTGGACTGTAAAAAAATTAAATAATAATAATAATAACAATAACAATAATAACAACAACAATAATAAATGTGGGTGCCTACCTTAGTTAGGGTTTCTATTGCTGAGATGAAACACCATGAATGAAAAGCAAGTTGGGAAGATAATTGTTTATTTGATTTACACTTCCCCCATGATCTTCATCACCGATGGAACTCAGGACAGGAACTCAAACAGGGCAAGAAGAACCTGGAGGCAGGGCTGAAGCAGAGGCTATGGAAGGGCGCTGCTTCCTGGCTTGCTTCCCTCCCATGGCTTGCTTTTTTATAGACCCTAAGACCCCTAGCCAGGCATAGAACCACTCACAATGGGCTAGGCCTTCTTCAGCCAATAAGTAATTAAGAAAATGCCTTATAGCCAGATATTATGGATTCCTTTTCCCAACGTTCTGTCTCTTTAGATAACTCTAGTCTGGTGTCTGTGGCATAGATGTTTAGCATTAAGGTGTCATCACAGTGGTGAGGATAAAGTGTCCCTCTCCATGTTTTTTGGTTAATTTTTGTTGGAAGTCTATTTTGTTAGATGTTAGAATAGCTATATTAACTTGATTTTTGGGTCCATTTGCTTGGGAAAACTTTTCCAACCCTTTACTCTGAGGTAATATCTAGTTGAGGTGTGTTTCTTGTATGCCGCAGAAAGATGGACCCTGTTTTCACAATCCATTCTGTTAGCCTGCGTCTTTTTATTGGGGAACTGAGTCCATTAATATAGAGTAATATTAATGAGTGATGTTAATTTCTAATATTATATTGTTGTTGATGGTGGTGGTAGTACGCGTGTATGTTTGTGCCTGCATGTGTGTATGTGTGTATATGTGTGTGTGTGTATACACACATCTCTTCTTTTGGTTTTGCTGGTATGATATTATTTATTTCCTAAGTTTTCATGGGTGTAGTTAACCTCCTTGGATTGGAATTTTCCTTCTAGTACCTTCTGTAGGATGGGGTTTGTGGTAGATACTGTGTAAATTTGACTTTACCATTAAATAGCTTATTTTTTTGTCTATGGTGATTGAAAGCTTTGCTGGCTACAGTAACCTGGGCTGGCCAGACGCATAGGCAGCAGAGGATGGCCTTGTTGGACATGAAAGGGAGGAGAGGCCTCTGGTCCTGGAAGGGCTCGATGCAGCAGTGTAGGGGAATACCAGGACAAGGGAAGCAGGAGGGGGTTGATTGGGGAACAGGGGGAAGGAAGGTGGCTTATAGGATTTTCGGGGGTGGGGGTGGAACAGGAAAGGGGAAATCATTTGAAATGTAAATAAAGAACATATCTAATTAAAAAAAAAGAAAAATTTCTCTCCACTTTTTTGATGTAAAGTATGTATGTTAAACTCATTATTTTCAGATGGGATTCTTTTTGTTTGTTTGTTTGGTTGGTTTTTTGGTTTTTTTGGATTTGGATTTTTCAAGACAGGGTTTCTCTGTATAGCCCTGGCTGTCCTGGAACTCACTCTGTAGACCAGGCTGGCCTCGAACTCAGAAATCCACCTGCCTCTGCCTTCCAGAGTGCTGGGATTACAGGCGTGCGCCACCACCACCAGACTCAGATGGGATTTTTTTAAAGGTTTATTTTAATATTTTAAATGATGTGTAGCGGCATGTGTATATCTGCATTTGGGTATGTACACCTGAGAACAGGTACCCATGGAGGTCATAGCTGGAGTTACAGATAGTCAGTTGAGCTGCCTAATATGGGTACTGAGAAACAAATTTTGATTTTTTGGAAGAACAGCAAGTGCTCTTAATATCCAAGCCATCTCACCAGGCCATCAAATGTTGTTTTCAAAATATCCTCTTTTTCAAAACTACTGAGTGTATCATGAAGCCCCAATAATAATATTAACTTCACAAAAATTGAATTACACACACACACACACACTACTAATCAATTCTATAAACTGCTGCTTCCAGAGATATGACTTGTTCTTTTAAATAAAGTTTAATAGCTTTTAGAAATGAATAAAACTGTCCAACACTGAAAATGGAAATAGAAATACTTTTGAATATCCTTATTTTCTCAAACTGCTGCTATGTTTTTGTTGGTGGAGGAGTTTGCCTCATGTGTAAATGTCTTAAATTTTTGGCCAGGTGTGATGGCTCGTACATTTCATCCCAACTCTTGGTAGGTAAAGATAGGAGAATTAGTTCAAGACCACTCTCAGCAACACAGCAAATATAAGGGCCACTTAGGCTATCTCAGGGTATCTCAAAAACAGAAAAATGTGTCTGTATATGTGTGTTTATGTGAGCATGTATTTGTGTGCATGCTGTGCATGTGCATGTTATGCATATAAATTTCAATATGATCAATGTTTTGAGTTTGATATAAGAAAGATAAATCAAATATGTCCTTCCATTCCCCTCTCCACTTTTTTTATTTTTTATTTTAAAATTTGGAGTCTTGGCTAGGTTGCCTGGAAATTCACAACTACAAATAGCTTGAAAGGCTATGTGAGAAAGTTCAAAGTGTCCTAAAACTGGATACTTTTGATAGTGCTAGATCTCATATATAATACATACATACATATATACATATACATACTCATAAAACACACACACATATTAAGTGTATATATATATGTATAAATATACTTAAGGGCAACTTTCTAAAATCTTTTTAACTTTACTTAAAAGAGTAAATCATATCTGTGGAGCTTGGTATCTCAATGAAAAATCATGAATTTTCCCAAATTGTACATTATTTTGAAATCCTATTAATTATGTAAACTAGATAACAAAAAGGGTTGGAGGATTAAAGGCTACATTCCTCAAGAAATACTACATATCTTTTAATTTCAGATGTCTCAAAAGTTTTTCAAAGACAATCATTAAGGAGATTTTCATGATCATGAAGTTCAAATTAGAGTTCACTGTTCTGTTGAGCCCTTTATCATTTGCTTCTTAGAAAATAACCTCTTCTTTGGTGTAATATTTATTAAAACCTTTGGTGTTCTTAACATTTTCAATTAAAAAAAAAAAACTAAAACAGAACGACTGCTGAGATCAAGGTGTAACTTATTATCACATCTGGCCAGTACTTTCATGTTGTACCTTCTATAATTTATTTGTATGTAATACAGGGGCCAAACAATATTGCTGCAAGAGGTAATGTTTGAAATTAGAGTTTTTGATAGGAAAATAATATGACCCCTCTTGATTCAATATTGTGTTTGTATTGCATCTAAGCTGGAGCTTGCCTTTACAATCTACAAAGATGTGTAGCTGAAATTAGTATGAACTGTGTGTGGCATCATTAAGCCATTGTACTAGGGGAAAAGAATAAATCATAAATCATTTTGCTGGGAAGTACATAGCTACTGGAAATTGGTTCTAATGCTGTCTTCATTGGGACTCCAAATTGGAAATCTACATGTCCAGACACTGAAGGTCTCTATCTCCAACTGGTCTTTTGATTGATCAACACAGAACCAACAGTCAATGTTGGGTAGAGAGAGAGAGAGAGGTGGGATTTCTAGGTTCCTGGGAGAAGAAACACAGAGGGGAGAAAGAAAAGATCTCCACCAGAAGAAGCGAGTAGGAAGGCCCATGCCTGGAAGGAACAGGAGGGAGTAATGGCCAAAATGTAGGTCAAGAAGGGAAGCTGCCCCCAGAAGGGCTGCCAGGGTGTTTTGGGCAGCAAAGATAAGGGGGGAACCCAGAAGGAGCCAAGGCAACAAGATAAAATATAGATTTAAGAGTGTTAAGTCAGGAATGCTGGAGGGGTAAATGTGCTGGCTGCAGGGAGGTTTACAAGTGCCCAGTCCTTGAGCTAGTGAAGACATAACAAAATTAGCTGGACTACTTTTTGGGTACAAGCTGACAGGCAAGTTTTCAAGGCTTAAAGTTTCTCTTCTCTCTCATTCGCTGCTCTTTCTCTCTTGTTCACTCACTCGCTCGCAACTTGAGGCTGCACACACTCTGCATTCTCCTGCACACACTGCATTCTCCTGCATACACTGCATTCTCCTGCACACTCTGCATTCTCCTGCGCACTCTGCATTCTCCTGCATACTCTGCATTCTCCTGCACACTCTGCATTCTCCTGCACACTCTGCATTCTCTTGCGCACTCTGCATTCTCCTGCACACACTCTGCATCCTTCTGTGCACTCTGCATTCTCCTGCGCACTCTGCATTCTCCTGCACACTCTGCATTCTCCTGCACACACTGCATTCTCCTGCACACTCTGCATTCTCCTGCACACACTGCATTCTCCTGCACACTCTGCATTCTCCTGCACACACTGCATTCTCCTGCACACACTGCATTCCCCTGCACACACTCTGCATTCTCCTGCACACTCTGCATTCTCCTGCACACTCTGCATTCTCCTGCGCACTCTGCATTCTCCTGCACACTCTGCATTCTCCTGCACACACTGCATTCTCCTGCATACTCTGCATTCTCCTGCACACTCTGCATTCTCCTGCGCACACTGCATTCTCCTGCACACACTCTGCATCCTCCTGCGCACTCTGCCTTTCTCCAGTGCACTTTTCTTTTCTTGCACTCTCTTGCTCATACACACTTCTGTGTGTTCCCCTTTCACTCACACACACACTTCACACACACCTCACACACACACCGCATGCAGTTTCCTCTTAAACACACACACACTCTTCACACACATCTGACATTCTCTCTTCACTCACTCTTCACAAGCTCTTCTCATGTTCTCTGCATTCACTAACTTGCTCTTCACATGCTCTCTACATGCTCTCTACATGCTCTCTACATGCTTTCTGCATGTTCTCTACATGCTCTCTGCATGCTCTCTACATGCTTTCTGCATGTTCTCTACATGCTCTCTGCATGCTCTCTACATGCTCTCTACATGTTCTCTACATGCTCTCTACATGCTCTCTACATGTTCTCTACATGCTCTCTGCATGCTCTTCACATGCTCTCTACATGCTCTCTGCATGCTCTCTTCATGCTCTCTACATGATCTCTTGCCTTCTTCTTGTTCCAGTCTTTTATTGATACTCCAAAAACAGATAAAAAGACATTGTATAACCGTTGCCAAATCAAATTAAAAAGAATAACCAAGTCCCACAAAGAATCAAGAATTACAATTGTTCCCCCAAAGTTTCAAGCTTCCCTATTCCCAGGCCTATAGCCAAAATAATAATAATTGCAAACTTATCATTATTTAAACTTTAACTTTAACCAATATACTTCAGAGCTCAGAGCTCCGAGGCCAGCTACTTGCATTTCCCTGTGAAGCTCTAATGATAAATGACATGGGCAAAGCTGCCAGGCAGTGCCCAGAAAGAATCAAGTTAACCCTTAACTCCGTAGTTCCCCTAGCTTTCCACTTCTACACATTGCACACAATAACTCTTCTAAGAGTTCCAGTGCTTTGACTTAGTTTTACTATTCTAATACCTGCTTATTCAGGAACCACTCTCAAATGTTATGCAAAACTTATTTCATAACTTTAATAGTTTTTTCTTTCTTTGGGATCCGAAAGTTGGCTCTAATTAATTTTCTAATAATTTCGTCAAGCTTTTGTTGCAAGTCAAGCATTAATCTGGAACTACCATTGTGCAGTTATTGCATTGTTTCTAAGATGAGGACACACAGCATGTACCTGGGCCATTAGGACTGTGCTGTGTTGTGCTGTGCCCAATGCCACAATTTTTAATTGTTTAAGAATCATTACATCAGGGAACATCTAGTTTCACAGAATTCACCAGAGCAGAAGGAGAAAGAAGAAAGTCAGATATAATAGAATAATCATTCACACCAAGGCCAACTGAAAAACAGTCACACACAAATGAAACCTATACAGCCGTTGTGGAGGGCTAAGCTTAGGAGAAATGGGAACAATTGTTGTTAACAAAGAACTGCTGCGGGCTACTGAGATGTCTCCATCCAGGCCTACTGCAGACAGTCCCTTATTTCAGATGGCGGGTCCACTGGAGAGATGTGTGTTCTGCTTCTCAGGTTCCCAAATACCATCCTTTTCTACAAGGAGCTGCTGTGGGCTTTTGAGATGTCTCCATCCCAGCCTATTGCAGGCAGTTCCTGTCATTGTTTGCTGTCCCCAGCAGATATATTCTTTATTTACATTTCAAATGATTGTCCCTTTCCTGGGTCCCCCCTCCCTGAAAGTCTTATAAGCCCTCTCCCCTCCCCCTGTTTCTCAATCAACCCCCTCCCGCTTCCGCTTCCCTGTCCTGCTATCCCCCTACACTGCTGCACTGAGCCTTTCCAGGACCAGGGGCCTCTCCTTCCTTCTTCTTGGGCATCGTTTGATATGTGCATTGTGTCTTGGGTATTCTGAGCTTCTGGTCTACTGCAAATTAGGTTTTATAACAATTACATTTTATTAAAGAAATTAATGAAAAATTTTGGCCAGAATCAAAGGATGAATCTGGCTATTGCATAAACATAAAGCAACAAGTTATTGGCAATTCAAGGGAATCTTTATTAACTGACAATATTATTTCATTCTGCCAGTACTGATTAGAATTCCACTTTCAGAACAAAATAAGTTTGAGCATGTCTTGAAGCAAGGCCCAGACTCTACCTCTGCTCTCTCTCACCTTCCTCTCTGTGTGTCTTGTCTTCTGTGTGTGTCTAATCTCCTGCCTCTCTCCTATAGAGACTCTTTTGGTTACATGGAAACCCACCTGGGATAACTTCAGCATATCAGGGGCTTTAGTCACATCTGCAAAGACTATCTTCCTAAAGTCACATTTGCAAGGTCTAGAAATTAGGACTCAATGTCACTTTTGAGACATTATTCAATCCACCACAGTTGCTTATTATGATGAAGACTAATAGATTATTCTGAATGGAATCCTTAGAAACACTTTTAGACGTTGGATATTGTTGTTGGTTGTGTGATTGTTCTTTTGACCATGAAGATCTACTTCTTGAGGCAGACAGGACTTGCTCCCTTGAAGAACAGGATTCTAAAGAGGCCCATCTGGGTGGATGCAGTTGTCACATCATTTTGTGCTATACTTATGGTTAATGCTCTGCAAAGGTAGCACACGCATTCTCCTTCGTGTGCGGTATTTCAGTGTTTATGGAATTTGTGACCGTATGCTTTACTTTTTATTTTTGATAATTTAATAATTATGAATATTGGAAGTTATTATAGGATTAAAGATTGACATCTACCTGTGTTTGTCTTTAAATTGACTTTATATTTATTCAATTGATTTAAAGCAGTGGTTCTCAGCCTTCCTAATGCTGTGACCTTCATATCGTTCCTCATGTTGTGGTGAACCGTAACCATAAAATTGTTTTTGTTGTTACTTCATAGCTGTAATTTTGCTATTGCTATGAATCATAATATAAATAGTTTTGGAAAGGCTTGCCAAGGGGGTTGTGACCCACAGTTTGCAAACTAATGATTTAAAGTGTATTTATTTTAAAATGCTATTTATTTCACTCATGTAGGTCCTGGATTTTGATGGGTTACAAATTGATAGTTATTAGCAGTGACAGTATATTTGTTACTTACATAAGATATATTATTTTCTTAGCTCCCAGACACATCCTTTCATGACACCCACAATAAGCCAGTCCTGGTGTAGAAATTGAGATGTAATACCAGGACTGTCCATGTGGTGGCAACCGTTATTAAATTTCTGATCAATTTTATTTTGAAAACATTCATTTAAAGGTACCATTTCATTATTAGAAACATGTTAAAATTTCTATTATTTTTACAATAATATTGAGTATATTATGTTTGAGTATGTTATAAATAGTGGCATTAAGTAGCTTATTTATATTCTAGGGAGATATTTTAGTGACTTCATAAATTTTGAATTTTAACATATTCTAACAGATTTTTTTTTATGTAGCTAGACAGTTGGAATGATTTAAATTTCTAAAAATAGAAAAATTAAAATTTTTGTGTTAATTATTTTAAAATTTTAAACCCAGGACTTTGAGCAAAATACAAACATATTTAACCTACTGGTTTCACTTTGGAAATGTATAAAGACATTGAGGAGCCGAGAGCTTGTATTATCTATTAATCACTTTTAATAAGTGTGTATCTACAGGGGACTCAAAAACATTTTTTATGAAAATATGCTTTGAAGAGAAAGCATCGTATTAATAAAATATAAATTCTACAGTTTCTCAGTCTAGCTCTTATTAAATTAATGAGGGCATCAGACTAAGGGGTTGTATTACCCTGAGATTTTCCTCAGCAAGGTGAAACTCCCTCAGAGCAGGAACTGAACTTATAGTCTAGGAAGCGGTCATAGTCAGAAAGCACCAACTAGCAGCAAACCAGAACAGAATGTATATTTCCGTTTTAAATACTGATAAATGTGCCTTGTCTCAAGTCTAGGAACCCTTTATGAGCTGTCCACCTCCTCCTTCCATGGCTGCGGCTTCTTCTCCTACCCTCGCTCCAATCCTTCCCTTACAGGTTAAACATGACTAACGTTACCCTTGGACACAGTACAAAGGAAAAAACTTGTTTCACAGTTCTGCAAATCGTCATCAGCATATGACACATTTACATTATCCCCTGTTTGTACAATATATACATATGTATATATGTACACATGTATATATGTATACATGTATACACATACATACATATACATACATATATGTATGTATCTGTATATATATATGTATATATGTGTACACATGCATGCATATACATACATATATGTATATGTATACATACATATACATATATACATAAGTATATGCACACACACACACACACTCTTGCTCTTTTTCTTTCTCCTTCTCCCTCTTTCCTTTATTTTTGTTTTCTATATTTTTCAAGCCAAGATCTTGTAATGTATTCCTGGTTGACCTCAAATTTGTGATTCGGACTTCAGCTTCACCAGTGTTGAGATCATAGGAACGTGTCGCCAAGCCCAGATTTCAGGTATATTTCCCATAATTATGCATTATATTTTTAAAGGTTATTTTATACTGTTGTCTTTCCTTTTTTAAAAAAAACACTAAAGAATATAAAGATGGGATTTATATTTAATAACTATGTCTACTTTATATCAAAATATAATCTATTGAGAATAAAAATAATTAAGATCATAAAAACAGAGATCTTACCTTCTAGAAAACCCAGAATCAAAGATGTCAGTAAAGTTTTATGTAGTTGAATTTTATTTCTAGAAATGAGCTGAAAAAAAATCAGTGACTTTAGCCAAGTTGTGCTACTAATTTAAATAGTGTAAGAATGTACTAACCGTGAAGAACTCAAACACAGACAGAAGTGAGAGCTGCAATTTAAAATTTTACTAATTCATCCATGAATTAGTAAATGTAGAATCCAGTTACTTTCTATGCTTTAGGATAAAGGTTGGTGTAACTATTTTAGAAGTAGGACTATTTTGCCTTTGCGAATTCTCTGGGCAGCTCTATTCAGTGAGTCATCTCAGTGAACAATGCTAAAGGTTTACCGCTCACTCTTCCTCAGTAATCGGGGTTAACAATTTTCTTAGATTTGATAATACACAACTAGAATGCATAGCTTTTGTGCACCACTGTGCTCTTCCAGAACCAGACCACAGCCTCCTTGAAAGTGAGTGTCTTTTTGCCTTCCGTCCAGCCTAAAAGTTGACACAAAGCCAGTGCCCAGTGAGGACCTAGTGAGCCGTCGACTGGGTTAAGGCACAGGTGTGTCTCTTCCACTTTAGCTTCTGTTTCCTCGTTGCTGAATGTAGTTGCTATGTTGGATGACCTCTAAGGGTCATTCAGGTGCCTCAGCTGCCATTAATGCTTCAAATGGGTGCTTTATCTATTTGCCATATAAGTTACTGTTAGTGTTACAGGTACCAGGGGACTGAAGGGCCACTGTCAGTCTCAGTGCAGCCTGCGAATAGATAGTGAATTCTAAGACAGTGTGGGGTGCAGAGTAATACCCCACTTCAAAAAACAGAGTACAAATGAACTAAAAATTTAGCAAGGTTTGAGTTTTTAGCTCAGTACTTGCCCAGCATGGATAAGCACTATGTTTGATTCTCAGCACGGAAAACAATATTGATAGGTACCATCAGTAAGTCTATGGTGTTCAAACACTAAATTATAATGCTAGAGAGAGGGCTTAGTGGTTGAGTGCTTGCCTTTCTTGAAAAGGATTGGGGTTTGGTTACTAGCGCTGTACCAGACAGCTCACACCTACTTGTAACTGCAGCTTTAAGAGATCCAGTGCCTCTTTCTGGCACTTTACAGACACACACACACACACACACACTTTGGAAATGCGGAGAGGTAGTTCACATTTCCTGGTTGAAATATTATGGGCAAAGACACCCCTGACTATTTTTTGAATATGATTATTATTTTTTTAATTAATTAATTTATTTTATGTATATGAGTACACTATAGCTGCACTGATGATTGTGAGACACCATGTAGTTGCTGGGATTTGAACTCAAGGCCTTTGGAAGAGCAGTCAATGCTCTTAATCACTAAGTCATCTCTCCAGCCCCCTTGAATAGGATTATTATTGTCATCATTTTATAGAGGCAGCAACTGAGGCTACGAGAAGTTCAGTAACTCATTTGAGGTGAACAAGCACAAAACAAAAACTCAAACATCTGGATGGCTGACCTCAGACAAGTTGGTTTCTAACACTATCCACATATCTGCGATGCATGGACTCATGGAGGGGGTTGAACCATTCTACCAATAGCCTTTTACAGATTCAATGCAATCCAAATGGAAATCCCCACCTTATTTTTTTTATCAGAAATAGAAATAGCTATTCTAAAATTTTGAAGGAACTATGAAAGATCTTAGATAGTCAAAATGATCCTGAACAAAAATAAAGCTAAGCAAAACAAACAGCAACAAAACAAAATTCTGTAGAAATTACCTCTCCAGTTCTCAAGATATATTGCAGAGCAACGATGGTAAAAACAGCAGGGCACTGGCACAAAAACAAACATGTAGACCCATGGAACAAAGCCCAGGACCAAACACTGTTGGGGAGTCAGATGATTTGTGGTTCCTTCTCAGGCACAAGCCCTGACCCAGGCACAAGACAATGACGCAGAGAAATGTCTTCCAGAGAAATGTCTTCCAGGGCACAAGGCCACAATAGCAGGGGAGCATAGAAGAAAGGACTCAGAGGGTCAAAGATTTGGATCTCTGCTTGCAATGCAATCTCTAGGAATCAGATAGACCATATGTACACAGCAATGGGAAAAATAAAAATTGTTCTTCTTCAATTAAATCTTCTGTCTCCGTTTTCCCAAGTTCCTGCGATGCCTGTAGCTGTGCATGATTTGTGTATCCTGCATGGGAATGATCTGAAGCTTCTTTATCTTGTAAATATTTTTTAGCAGGCAGTCTTTTGCTTTTTTATAATGTGGTTGTCATGCCTAGGTTCGTAATTTTAATGAAAAATATATGGAAATACTTTCCTTTGTTGTCTGTGTTTGATATTTTGTATACGAAGTCTTTTCATATTCTTTATCATCAATTTGAAAGCTTTAGACTCAAGGAGACACATCTGTGACTGTGTCCATGAGGGTGTCTCTCAGAGAGCATTCACCTACTGGGGAAAGACTCACACTCTATGTGAGGGACCCCACTCTGAGAGGGCTGGGTCTCTCTGCTTCCTGACTATAAAAATGGCATCTGTTGCCTCACAATCTCGTTGACATGCCTTTCCCATCATGATGCGCTAAATCCTCTTGAACTGTAAAAAACCAAAACAACAACAGCAAAAACCCAAACAAACAAACAACAAGAAACAAAAGAACAAAAATCTTCTTTTTAAATTTGCTTCTTGTCAAGCAGCAGCAGCAGCTACAACAACAACAAAGTAAGTAAAATATGTCCTCAGAGCACAGGCATTTGATACTTCTAGTCCTATTTCCCATGTGAATGGGTATTCCACTAACATCTGTTTATAGAATGGAAATCCTTCCTTCTGTCCTTAATTTTAATGATAGATTACTATCTATGGTTATTATGTGTGCACATATGGACCTGCGCATGCCTTGTCACGTGTTGGGGTCGGAAGGCAACTGTGTGAGTATGTTCTCTCCTGCTATTTTGATTCTGGGAATTAAACTTAGATTGTCATGCTTAGTGGCAAGCTCTTTGTATGTGATGAACCATCTCTTTGTCCATGACCTGGATTAGTTTTATATTGCCCCAGTCTTCTGCTAAATATACTAAAACATAGTTTGGATTTTGTAGTCTACTCCATTTGTTTTTCTATCCTGGATAAAAACAACCAAATACTTGACAAGAAGCAAATTAAAAAAAGAGGATTTTCGTTCTTTTGTTTTTTGTTTTTTGTTTTGTTTTTTTTTTGCTGTTGTTTTGTTTTTATACTACAGTTCAAGAGGATTTAGCACATCATGATGGGAAAAGCATGGCAAGTCACAGTGTCTGACTTACTTTATCAGTAAAGTCTTGACTTCTTTTTCTTCTTCTTTACAGCTTATTTTGTAATATTTATACCACTGAGGATGATGAGCAGTGGGCGCATGATAGTTCTCTCTGTCTCTCTGTCTCTCTGTCTGTCTCTCTGTCTCTCTGTCACTCTGTATCTCTGCCCCTCTCTCTCTCTCTCTCTCTCTCTCTCTCTCTCTCTCTCTCTCTCTCTCCAGTTGTGAGCTGCAATACAGATGTTGAGAATTGATCAGGGGTCCTCTGAAAGAGCAGCCAGTACTCCTTACAGCTGAGCCATTATCATCTCTCTAGTCCAAGTCTTGATTTCTTAAGATGCATGTTTTCTTCAAATTTTTAATATTGGCCCTTTTGAAATGTCTGTATTAATTTTACTACTGTCTACTTTATTGTATGTTGGCTGGAGTTATATTTCATTTTAGATGAACTGAATTCACTATTAAATTTCAAGCTATCACAACATGTTTCCTTGTTAATTTAGATGCTGCAGTTTCTAACAGCATTCCATAATTTCCATCAATAAAGTTTCACATTTTGTTTAATCTGCCTATATTTCCCAATTTTTGTTTCTAAAATGTACTAGAAATATTTTTTCATTATCATTTGCCTTGTTTCCCCTTCCATTGGAATGCAAGTTTCGAGAACATAGAGGTTGTGTCTCTTTTACTCACTATTAACTAAGGCCATAGAACAAAGGCCATGACTGCTGTATCAGGGGCTTTCCACATGTCCATAAGTTGCTATTACAGTTTCTAATGAACTAGTTTTGCTTCTTAATAATCTTACAATTGTTTTGCTGATCTGGGCAAACTTGTATCATAATGTTTTATGTAGTAATTCTGTTGAATTTTACTTGTACAGAATGAAAACTTCTGAATTAAAACCTTTTCAGCTTTTAATTAACATCTAGTTCTTAAAATATATGTTGCATAAACCAGGAACTACATGACAGAATATTACCATATCTAAAGGGAAGGCACTGGGTATTAACCTTGTCTAAAGAGAGGACACTGAAAATCTTGTTTTTAGTAATATTAGGAACTGAGAATTTGAATTGATATAACTTTATAAGGTGAATAAATGGTTTTTGATCATTTATTTGTTAATTTGTTCAGCAAATATTCAATTGTAAATTACATCTTTAAATAACTGATGTGATTGTAATCTTTTTATTTCAGTTAATATATCAAATTACATAATTGAGTCTCTAACTTCGAATAAAATTTAGCATCTGGGATAACTCGGTAGAAAATTTTCCAATGATATAAATTGTCATTAAGATATTTATAGTGATTTGTCTCTAGTAAATTGGCTATATGAATTTCCAACATCACTGTACTTCAAGATATATGTTTACTTTAGGTTTTCATATAAGAATATACTTTAGGTTGAGCATATCCCTCAATATCTATCTTCTTTTTTCTTGTTCCTTTCTATTTCGCATTGTACTTTCTATACCTAAAGTTTTCCTCTTTTTAAAATGTCATATTACATGCATATTTTCATGACTTTATGTATCTATAAAAATCCATAAATTATAAATAAGAAAAAACAATATTTGTCTAAGACTGTCTTAGTTTACATACAATGATTATTTTAGTGTTCCATAAATGATCTATATTTTTCTTTATCATCAATAAAAGCTTCATTGGGTATACACATTTTCTATTTACATTCCTCTGCTAGGTACACGTTAGTTTTATAACTTAGCTATTGTGAACTGCACTGCAACAAACATTCCTCTGAAATATTTCTGTGAGATCTTGACTAGTAGTCAAGTGGTACAAGATATAGGGTACAGTAGGATCATATAGAAGACTTATTTTTAGTTTTATAGAAACCTCTATACAGATTCCTACAGTAACTGAATATGGGGTTCCCCTTTGTCTGCATCTTTGTAGACATAATGATAATTAGTTATTGTTTTCTTAATGGACTGTCTTTCTGAGTGGAGTGAGATGGCATCTCAGGGTACTGTTCTTTAAATTTTGAAAACGTTTAGAAATGTATATAATGTCCCTCGATCATATCTTACTTTCTACTTCCTCCTTCCTGTTTTCCTTCCCTATCTCCCTTGTATCTTTTCCTCGCAGATTCAAGTCCTCTTTACATTTTTTAACCCACTGAATATATTTAGTGCTGACCATATGTACATGATTTGGGGGACATCACTGGCAAAGGAGTTAACTGTTAATGATTATACAACAAAGAATAGTGACTCTCTCTACGGTATCAGCCATCAATTGTCAGTAGATCCCCAGCTAGGGCTGGGATCTAAGGAGCCCTCCCTACCACTGTGCTGAATCTTTTCAAATCTGGCTTAATATTTTTTCATGTTTTGTGCAGGATACCACAGTTCCTGCGACTTCAGGTGCAACATCCATGCAGTGTCCAGAGAATCCCGTTCCATAATGTGCCTGTCCATCCGCTGGCTATTATATTCTTTCCATCCCCTCTCTCATGATGCTCCTTGAGCCTTGAGTGATGTCATGGTTTCTATATATGTACCCTATCTCTGGATGAGAACTCACAGATTCTTATTCACAGCATCTTAGACAGTTACAGCTCTCTAAATTAGACACTGCAAGAAGCTTTTCTAACCAAGGTTGGAAGCAGTACAAATCAACAGATAAAAGCATAGATATTTTCAATTTTGATATGGCCATTTAGGAAATACCAGAAGATTTCTTCTTTAGGGCCTATGATTTCCCTAGTCATTGATTCTGATGTATCTGCAGCAGTAGGCATGAGATTGTTCCTGTGGGGAAGGTCTTAGGGCCAATCAAGAGACCAGTTGGTCTCCTTGAGCCATGAACAGGTTGCCATCTTTTAAGAATTGAGTTCATCTTGCCCGACAGATTGGATTCATATCATGCAGTCAAACACTGGTAAGACAATTGATGTCTTTCTGTCCCACTGTCCTGCTAAGCTCTTTTCAGCACTATGTAAGCTAGCCAGAAGAGAGAGTGCTTTCTGATTCGTCAAGGTTGAGATCTTGTTCAAATTGCCCTCTTCCCCTTTGGTTATAATTTTAATTGGCTTACAAGCTACATAATGCTTTTTCATACATCTTACTTTTGGTTAACCCACACTCTATCTGCTTTTTCTAACCCCATCCTGATCTCTGCTTGAGTTTTAGCTCCCATTGTTCTCTTACCATCTTGTGCATCACCTGTTCTACCCTCCCACATGGTTGGGTGGCTTCCCTATGCCTTCTTCATGCATACGTCACTTTTGCTAACCTTGCCTTTGCCCTCTCATCTCCCATTCTCATCTCGTTACGCCTGGCTTAGACTTTTCTGTCATCAGTATTTTCTTCTCTGCTCCCATCCCCCCATTTATACCTAATGGTTCCATTCATTTTTCTGCATATGACATAATTTCATTCTTCATTCAGGATAGGAAAATTCTCTTAACTCCAATCATGCTTTATGTTTTGTTAAAACAAACATTAAATTTCTAACTTTGGAGTTTTAATGTCATTGCGTTAAAGCACTAAAAAAATTAAGTATGGGACAGCTTTACTATTTTGGTCATACGAACTGTGTCCTGTACATTTTGTGAGTCATTATCATAAATACTTTGATGAACTTTATAGTATAGTTAGAATAAAATTACTATGCTGGAAAACTGATTTCTACATTATTTTCTTTCAATGCTCTGGCAAGTCATATACATGATGGAGAAAGAAAGGCAATTTCCATTGTTTTCTCACGTCTTCCCCTCATATGAGATCTACACGCTCTTCTTTGACCATATAACTTCTAGTTGGATTTTGTCACTGGGAATTCAGTTATTGCTTTGTTCCACTCCAGGATACAGATATCCTTAAAAAGTCTCCTCCAGCAGCTGAAATTCTATAAGGAACTAGGAAACATTTTTGTTTCTCCAGGCTAGGAACAGCAATATCATTGTAATCTTGATTCTCCTGGGCTATGTTTCCATCTCTTATTGTTTTTATCTTGTTTAATCCCTTTAAAATTTCTCATTCATTGCAGTTTCATCTATGGCATTTCTGGTATGCCCACATGTATGTAAGTATGTATGTATGTCTATTTATTCATGCCTACATATATGTATGTATGTATGGAAGTCATGGGTTAGAGGAAACTTGGGGAATTAGATCTCTTTTTCTGACATGTGGTCCTAGAAATTGAACTCAGATGATCCAACTTGAGAGTTAATTCTTTTACCTGTATTGTTGACCCGTGGCTCAGTGTCTTGAGTGCTGGGATTATATTCATGTTGCCACTTGGCTCAGCCAATAACCTTAGTCTTGTATTCCACGTGAGATTTTAACTAGTAAAAGAATTAACTCGAGCTTTCCAGGGAGTGACTGTTAAGCATGTGCGTGTCTAGGGATCTACAAGGAGCTTAGAGCACATTTGACATACTGTGTGCTAAAAAGTCCAGTGAGAAACTATATTAATATGGCTTATATTTTCAAATATTTCATGATTTAAAAGCTGAAATAAATATAGAGTTCTCTAAGAATGTACAGAACAAATATAATCCAGATCAGATGTATCTGCGCACAGCGTCTAAGCCATGTTTTATCCAACTGGACTTTAAATCCAACTAGAGCATATTTTTCTTTAGAAATGAGAGTAAAAACTCTCTCAACGCTTCTGATGAACCAGGATTCTGAATTTCTGAATTTGCCATCAGACTATTTCCAGTTAAAGAAGATTATTATTATTATTATTATTACCTAGAAATGATTTACAATATGCCACTTTTCTTCTTCTAAAGATTTTGTATATTTTCTGTTATGTGAAATTGAAATGTAAGGAGTATAATTTATACAATTATAGTTTAACTCTTAGTAACAGGATAATTTTTATTAATAATTTTTTTATTTACGTTACATCCAGGTTACAACCCCTTCTCCTTTCTCTCTGTCCAGTCCTGCCCTTACAAGCCCCTCCCCCAATTACCGCCTCTCCTTCTCCACGGAGAAGGGGAAGCCCCACTTTTTGTACCACCCCACCTTGGGTCATCTAGTCCCAGCAGAACTAGGCACATCTTCTCCCACTGAGACCCAATTAGGCTGTCCATCAGTCTGTCTGATGTTTGACTGTGGGTCTTTGCATATATTTCTATCCGATGCTGGATGAAGCCTCTCAGGAGACAGTTACATGAGGTTCCTCCTGCTTGCACAACAGAGTATCATTAGCAGTGTCAGGGGTTGGCTTTACGTGGGATGGTTCGGTTCTCAAGTTGGGATAATCATTGGTTGGCTTTCCTCAGCCTCTGTCTCATCTTCATCCTTGTATATCTTGTAGGCAGGACAAATTTTGGGTTGAAGTTTTTGTGGGTAAGTTGATGACTCCCCCCCTCCACTGGAAGTCCTGCCTGGTTACAGTAGGTAGCCATTTCAATCTCTATATCTACCTCTGGTAGAAATCTCAGCTAGGGTCCTCCCTGTTCCCCATAGACTCCTGGCAGCCTTCTCCTGTCCCAGGCCTCCAGCTAGTCCCAGAGATGCCCCGTCCCCACGAATTTCTATTCTCCCAGCCCTCTCTCCCTTCCCCCAACACCCAAAGCCCACCATCATTCCCCCTCCTTACCTCCACTCCTATCCATCCAGTTCCCTCTTTCCATCTACCTCTAATGACTATTTCGTTTTTCCTTCTGAGTGTGATTCTCACATCCTCCCTTGGGCCCTCCTTGTTACCCAGGTTTTTTTGGTATGTGGATGTAGTGTGGTTATCCTGCACTTTATGGCCAATGTCCACTTATCTTTCTGGGTCTTGTTTACTTCACTTGGCGTGATCTAACAAGATAATTCTTACGGGTTGTTCTGTAATGATTTTTCTATCGTTATTTGATCTTTAGATATTACCTTTCTCTTACAAAGGTACAATGCAGTTATAGCAGCAGAAGCTGCAGAAATGAGATACGCTTTTCTAATTCAAAACTGTTGCTTTTAGGTTGAGAATAGAGCTAGCTCATCCATAGATCACTTGCCCTAGCATATGCCCCAACTAGGATTCATTCCCAAGCACTGTACATTCAAATGCCCACACAAGTGCTTGGATTGTAGTTACTGTATACTAGGTGCTGAGTTTAGTTCTAGCACCTGAGTATTTCAGATCAAAACACCAATTTCAGTAACAACTTATCACTGTGAGATAGCTCTAATTGACCAAGTCACTAAAAGTACTTTTGGGGGAAAATGAATTTGATTATTTTAATTTATCTGACCCTAAAACTTCCATTTATAGTTTAAATTGTTCTCTGTTGCTTGGTAATGTGTTCTTGAAGGCATGTTATATGCGCTTACATTGAGGAATTTAAACTTTGAAATGTCACAATGACATAGGCAAATATTAATCTAGTTTTATTTTAGAAGATAGAAACCTATGGATAAAGAGAGTTTTTCAAGTGCATAAATGACAGTTAACAATAAAAATTTAAAATCCCACATTTAATTTGTCAGGTGAAAAACATATTTGTATTTAAAGAGCAAGTAGCATTCTGCTGCAAATCCCCAAGATCTACATTTTGCCTGAGCAAGACACAGTGAACTAAATAAAAAAGAATCTTTTTTTAAAAAAAAAAATACCACCTTATCATATGGCATCCTATCATGATTGACATGGTTGACAACATCTTGTGAACATTTTAATTTTGGAGAAATCAATAAATATGATAAACTTTCCATGGTGAAAACAAACAAATCAAAACAAAAACAACACCTTATTTTACAATACTCTTATGCCAGGAATGGAATCCCAAGACCACCAAGGAGCCCATTCAGATGCAGTCTCCCCATGGTCTCTTTATTTAAGCTCTAGCTTGGGCCACACCTCTGAAGCCCCAGAAAGGGAGGCAGCCCTGAGCTCTCAGCAGGATAAGGCTTTATAGTAAATGGCTAGAGATCCAGGGGGTTTAGCTTGGCAAGCATCTAACTGTATGACAATTGTAAACTGACAGGTGGGTGCTCCGAAGCAAAACCATTTACAACCACAAATGCTCTGAAAGTACATCTGAAACAATCAGAATAATCATTGATTGATTGCTGCTAGGAAGCAGCTAGGGAGTAACCCTGGGGTATGGGCCAAAGACAAGAGATGGAGTCCTTCCTGGAATTTGGGTGTAGCCTGGATTCAGCTATAGGTCAAGTTTTCCCTAAGACAGAAACTTGTCCCAAGATGGAGTAGATTTGGTCTCACTCTCTTCTTGGAGAACCATTTTGAAACTAATTATTAAACTATTTCAACTTTAAGCATTTGTGTAAAAATCTCCACAAAATCCTAGACTTGATGTGTTGAGTATTTCGCACAGAGTATTTCAGGAGCCTCTTTGAATGACTCTGATGGGATCACAGTCTTCTCATTTCATCAGGCACCTTTACTGAAGAATTGTCAGAGTTCTGTGTAATGTACAGGGAACAGTTGGGTAAAGCATTAATTACTCTTATGGACCATTGTCTCATCAAATAGAAAACAGAAAATGTAGGGTGAGCTTAGATTTGTACCTAGGCTCCTCTTGGTTTTCCCTTTGTACTTGTCGAATACTGGTGGGCAATAAAGGTACTGGGCTGAAGGGTGGGCTTCTCTTGTCTGCATTTTACCGTGTTTCTTGTTTGTCTTCATCTTAAAGTAATAGTCTTAAAATCACTTTGTATTTATAAATTGCTTGTTGTTAAGGGTAAACTCCTCTTTATTGAATCTATATGGCCATTTTAAAATGAATATAAGTGATTACATCCATATTTTGGTAGTGTTAATATTATGCACATTGTTTATATACACACAAAATTAAGCCAAATTTCACAAGTGATTTTTTTCATGAATATAACAAACCTTTATTTTCCTAAATCCTTTCAAGAAAGTTTCTGGACATGAAGATTTTCTTTTTTCTTTTTTTCTTTTCTTGTGAATTATTTTTTATTAGATATATTTTTTATTTACATTTCAAATGATTTCCCCTTTCCTGGATCCTCCCCCCAAAGTCCCATAAACCCTCTTTCCTCCCCCTGAAGATTTTCATCTATATCAACACATATCCCCCAAGAAATATTTCCATATGAATCTCTAACAAATGACAAACTTTTAGAAAAATTTGTGGTCCTGTTATCTCTCTGACATTGAGAATCTAAGCTGCGATATTATTCTTCATGATATTTATTTATTTGTAAATAAAAAAATTAAGTGAGAATTCTCATATAGATAGCTTTCATTCTCATCATTTCTGTAGATATGTAGAATACATAAGTCTAAAAATGGACTCTAAAAAAGGGACTCTGAAAATTAATATTTTGTAACTAGATCTTTAATTTCATGTACTTGAATGTACTCTAGGTAGTCCACACAGAAAATAATTATTAGTAGGCCACACAAACCTTGTGAGAAACAAATAAATAGATTCAACAAACTGAAATGAAATGGGAACCTGGTGGGATATTTCACAGCTCAGATATACTGGACTCCTTGCCTCTCTCTAATCCTGGTTTGAGAGATGGGTCTCACTATGTGGTGTTATAATGAGAATGGCCCTCATAGTCTCATAGACTAAATACTTAGTCTCCAGACTGTTTGAGAAGGATTAAGAAGTTTAGTTGTGTTGAAGGAGATGTGTCACTGGGGTTGAGGGCTTTGAGATTTTAAAAGATTCATGCGATTGATTCCCAGTGTTCTCTCTCTGTCTCTCTGTGTCTGTCTGTCTGTCTGTCTGTCTCTCTCTCTCTCTCTCTCTCTTTCTCTCTCTCTCTCTCTCTCTCTCTCTCTCTCTCTCTCTCACACACACACACACACACACACACAAACCCCCTCATGGTTGTAGAACTATATGTGAGCTGTCAGCTTTTTCTTTGCTCTACCATCATGGACTATTACATTCTGATCCTTTAAGCCAAATTAAATTCTTTCTTTTATAAGTTGCCTTCGTCATGCTGTTCTATAACAGCTATAGAAAAGTAGCTAAGACAACTACATAGTTCATGCTAGCATTCAATTTCTGGTTTTCCTGCCATTGTACCAAATACTGGGATCAATGCTGTGTGCCACCATGTCCAGCTGCAACAGTTTCTTTGCCAAATAAGCCATATGTAAAATAAAGGGCTGAAGGAATAACTCCTAGACTAAGACAGACTGAAAAGCTACAACTAAATTTTAAAGTAGGGAAGTATTTAACTCTAACATATAGGGATACATATCTAGATGATGAAACAAAACCATTTCTCAAAAAAAACAAAAAAAAAAAAACCAGAAAAACCAAAACAAAATCCAAAACCCAAAACCCAAAACCATTAATATAGTATTAGGATAGTGGTTAAGTTTTAGGGAACAAGAGACTTCTTATTTAATGAATTATAGCAGGAGTTTTGCTTTGTTTTATTTTATAACTAGGAATTAATTATGTTTAAAAATTGCTCATTAAATTATTCATTTTTACTCTTTTTATTGTTTTTTTGTTTTTTTGTTTTTTTGGGTTTTTTTGTATTTGCTTTACTAAAAAGCAAACAAGCCGAATGACCAATGCAAAGCAAGGAAACTGCACACAGCAGTCAGTAGACAATGCCACCTTCACACAGCACCCGCATGTATCATGTTTTCACTTTAGAAGCTATCTCAGAGAACTTCATATCTGACTGATAACCCAGAAGAACTAAAGATTTATCTCCAATAACAACAGACTCAAACAAATATGAGGGTTTTTTGTTTGTTTGTTTTTGTTTTGGTTTGGTTTTTTTGTGCTCTGGTGGAAAGCAAATACATATAATTGCTGTTAAACCAAGTATTAAAAATCAAATACAAACGAATTAAATTCTTAAATTTAATTTTTTAAGCAGATGTATACAATTATGAGATTATTCCTTTTCAAAGGCAGAGGAAGTTTTGGCTTGGATAAAATGTTGTGAGTTGAATTATTCTTGTCTCTGTAACTTTTTTAAAAAATTACTTTTATTTTTTTATAGTCCAGTCCTTAATCTCCCCCTGGTCTGCATTTTAACAGTTCCTTATCCCATTCTTTCTCCCCTCTGTCTCCAAGAGGAGATCCCCCATCCCAACACCCTCCCCCCATCAGGCCTCCCCACTCCCTGGAGCCTCAGGTCTCTAGGGTCAGGGGCATCTTCTCTCACTGAGGCCAGACCAGGCAGTCTTCTGCTACATATGTGCTGGGGGTCTCCGTCCAGCTCTTGTATGCTGCCTGATTGGTGTCTCGGTGTTCAAGAGATCTCAGGGGTCTGGGTTAGTTGAGAGTGCTGGTCTACCTATGGGGTACTCATCCTCCTCAGCTTCTTCCAGCCTTTCTCTAATTCAACCACAGGGGTTCCTGACTTCAATCCACTGATTGGGTGTAAGTATCTGCTTCTGTCTCAATCAGCTGCTTGCTGGGCCTCTCAGAGGACAGCCATGCTAGGATCCTGTCTGTAAGCACATCAGTAATAGTGTCAGAACTTGGAGCTTCCCTTTGAGATAGATCCCAATTTGGATTTCTGTTCCACCAGTCTTTTCTCCATTTTGTCCCTCTAGTTCTTTTAGACAGAAACAATTCTGGGTCAGAGTTTTTGCTTGTGGGATGGCAACCCCATCCCTCCAGACTTCTACAGCTGATACGTACTTAGGTGACTTATCTAACAATTGATTTTTATTTAAAATTAGAACAGCACAGTGAAACGTTTCCCCTCTGTATGGTTTTTTTTTCCCCCCGTCTACATTTTCCCTTCTTTCCTCCAACTCCCAATTTTGTTTTGGATGCGGTGGGGTGAGAATTGTCTCCCTTTATTCTAGGTCTGGTGAGTTTGTGATGACCTTATCCCCCTTTTAACTTTATTTTTTGAGTTTACAATATAATTACATAATTTCCTCTTCCATTTCCTTCATCCAAACTCTCATCTCTCTCTCTCTCTCTCTCTCTCTCTCTCTCTCTATATATATATATATATATATATATATATATATATATATATATGTATGTATTCCAACTCTTTTAAATTGTTGTCCTCTTTTTCTTTAATTGTCACACATAGACACATGGACAGACAGACAGACAGACACATACACACACACACTCGTACAATCTGTTCAGCCTATATAATGTCACTTATAGGTATATGTTTTCAGGATTGAACATTTGGTATTGGATAAGTGATTGGGTTGATGGGAACCCAGCGAGTGAGCTTCATCAACAGGAAAGGAGTTTTGAAGTCAGATGATAACAAAGCGAGCAGGACCTGATTGCTGCTCTAGCCCAGGGTCACGTGCCAGTTATTTCCTTTTTCCTTCATTCCAGTTTGATGTGAACTCCTGCCATTTATAAATTGAGTTTCAACTACTTGAGAGGGCATTATACGTTTTGTCTTTTTTCACATTTCTGGTATTAGTTGAAAAATGTTATATTAATGTACCAAAGCAGGACAACGAAGAACTAAGAAGTAATTGAGCACCCAAGGTTGATCTACCAGCTAGCTTTACACATTGCTTCCAGCCTTCTGGATTCTTATTAACATTTGATACAGACATTTGGCAAGATTGACAAATAGATATGACAATTGTTAATTAAGCTTTCCTAATATGTATTCACTTTGAAATATTATAGGTGATGTCAGACTTACTAACAAAAGCTATGCACTATGTACCTTGAAGATAATAATTTTCTTTCAAGTTTAGGGTTTTTTTGAAGTCTATTTTTAATGATGGGTCTTAAATGCTTTAACCCCTGCCCTTTAGTCTATCACCCTCCAGTGGAAAAAAAAAAGGATCTGGGGAAATGGAACTGTTTAGAAATGGTTCTTTGGAGTAACTCTCATCTATGTTGTCCAGAAATCTAGAGTTTAGTTTACATGTCAGCAATGGCAGCTAGATACATTCACAAAATACTTTACAGATATACCAGTAGTCTAGTTTAGCAAAGTCAGGTAAGAAATAGTCATGATATGACCTAGCAGAGAGAGCCAGGCCTTAGCCTCAGCATAAGTCAGCAGAAGAGACCAGGGAGGAACACCAGAAAAAGTTCTCAGCTGTGTCTCTCAGAGAAGCAAAGATCAGCCAAGACTCAAGACCAACAAGTGTTGCACAGTTTACCTCTATACACATGCCTAGCTTTGCCTCAATCACTGTCCACTGAGTTTTATTTATATTTCCTCTAAACATCACATACCCTCGATGGTTCTTGCTTTATTATGCGTCTTGTCTCAGCTGACATCATTTGGCCAATCAGCCCGAGTCCAATAAAACAGCAAGAAACTAAAACTGTAGCACACCACCAGAAGTTTTTTGGTGTGTTTCTCTCAGTGGACTCCTGACCAATGGAGCTCAATGACTCAGTGTAAGGCAGAACGGCATATGTGTCTCATTAGCAAAGAATAGTTGATAATGTGTGTGATACTTGCTTTAGCAGAAAATCTTTTCTCTTGTATCTGTTTCAGTGAAACGTTTTGTCACTAGTCTGTCTTAGTCTTTTACTTGTGTCCATGTCATGGAAACACATGAAAACACTCCTTCATGTGTTTGCCCCAGCAAAACATCATCGAACACAACTGACTTGCCAAAGAACCCTTATGTTTCCACTTCATATGCTTAGTGCAATGATTTTCTCTTTAAATCCTGAGCTGTGACTGCAGTGTAGGTGACCAGACTGTTTTCCTGGTAGCTCCAGTTCAAGGTCTTGGCCAGAACCTGAAGGAAGGAGTGTAGACAATGCAGGAGTAGGAGAAAAGTTGAGTTCCTAAAATTGTAGGTTAAAATTGAACTTCAGTGAACACTGTCTTTCTTAGATAATAAAGATCTACCATAATTACATGAAACTCCAAGGAACCAAAATATATAAACAAAAGATTAATAAAATTGCAGGCTTGATACCTACAATTTATTTTTTATTATATTCAACACAATATATACTTTATACCAATCATAAAAATGATGGACATGTTATTAAATGAGCATAAATAGATGAAGTCTTTTTGTTTGTTGGTTGGTTTTGGTTTTAGTAGAGCTTAAAATCTTGGCTCTTACTGTTGTATAAATCCAAAATAAGAACAACTTTTAGACATTGCAGCTCATTGTAATAAGGCTGTACTGCAATGTTCCTCACATCACCAAAGGGTTTTACCTCCATAGTAGCTAAGCTAAGAGTTGACAATACTCCCGCACCAAGGAATGAATTGTAGGCACTATTACTGATTATTTAGATACAGATTTCCTGCTATGGTCAAAACTATTTGACTTGAGTGATTGTCATCATTCTCAGCCCACAGGGAACAGGTTACATTCATTTAAGAAATGGTGTGTGTATTAAGATGGTCTATCTATGAAGTCATTCATTAACTATTTCAATAAACAATGTTTCTGCTTGGAGAGTGGCACAGACATTAGGTGAGGGTATGATTCTGGTTGTGATAATTTTGAAAAGCATTCATCTCGGAAAAAGAGTAACTTATAAGGTCCTCTTCTTCAAAATTGATTCAACAATTATAAATATCAAGCAAAACATTCAGTCACATTTTTTGTTGTTCTCTTACAAGCCACCTCCCAAATTAATTGTCTATATTTCTTGTGGCTGTGTAAATAATATTGAAATATGTAAGCTGTTCTGAAAACCATAGTACAGTGTAAAAACATCAAATAAACAATCCTACTGATAGAGAGGCTGAGGCAAGAAGCATGATTTCAAGACCATTCTCTGGTACACAACAAGACACTGTCACATACAAACAAGCAGAAAGTGGATATGGATTGTACAATATTGGACATATTTCTCCAATTACCAAATTAGAGACCACTGTATGACAGACAACAAATTTCTAATTCCTCCTTTTTTGAATTTCAATTGATTAGGATATGTTGGTAATATTAATGTTAATATTAAGAGATATTAAGGAAAAGTGATTGTTATTTCCTGTTATTTTTGTTGTTAGAGGTGGAATTATGTTTGTTTGGGTTTATTGAAAGATTACTTTCTTGCTTTTTCTAGGGTGTAGTTTACCTCCTTGTGTTGGTGTTTTCCATCTATTATCCTTGGTAGGGATGGATTTGTGGAAAGATAGTGTGTAAATTTGGTTTTGTCATGGAATATCTTGTTTTTTTCCATCTATGGTAATTGAGAGTTTTGCTGGGTGTAGTAGCCTGGACTGGCATTTGTGTTCTTTTAGGGTTTGTATGAAATCTGCCCAGGATCTTATGGCTTTCATGGTCTCTGGTGAGAAGTCTGGTTTAATTCTGATAGGTCTGCCTTTATATGTTACTTGATCTTTTCCCCTTACTGCTTTTAATATTCTTTCTTTAGTGTACGTGATGTTTTGATTATTATGTGACAGGAGGAATTTCATTTCTGGTCCAGTTTATTTGGAGTTCTATAGGCTTCTTATATGTTCATAGGCATCTCTTTCTTTAGGTTAGAGAAGTTTTCTTGTATAATTTATTTTGTTGAAGGTATTTCCTAGTCCTTTAAGTTGGGAATTTTTGCTCTCTTCTATACTTATTACCCTTAGGTTTCTTCTTTGCATTGTGTCCTTGATTTCCTGCATGTTTTGTGTTAGGAGCTTTTTGCCTTTTGCCTTTTCTTTGACTGTTGTGTCAGTGTTTTCTATGGTATATTTTGCATGTGAGATTCTCTTTTTTATCTCTTGTATTCTGTTGTTGATGCTTGCATCTATGACTCCTGATCTTTCCTAGGTTTTCTAACTCCAGGGTTGTCTCCCTTTGTGATTTTTCTTTTAATTGTTTCTATTTTCATTTTTAGATCCTGGGTTGTTTTGTTCATTTCCTTCACCTATTTGATTGTATTTTCCTGTAATTCTTTAAGGGATTTTTGTGTTTCCTCTTTAAGGGCTTCTACATGTTCCCCTGTGTTCCCCTGTATTTCTTTAAGGGGCTTACATATAGGTCCTTAAAGTCCTCTATCATCATCATGAGAAGTTATTTTAGATCTGAATCTTGCTTTTCCTGTGTGATGGTGTATCCAGAACTTGCTATGGTGGAAGAATTGGGTTCTGATGATGCCAAGTAACCTTGGTTTCTGTTGCTTGTGTTGCTATCCTTACCTCCTGCCATCTGATTATCTCTAGGGCTCCCTTCCTTTGCTATACCTGACTGGAGCCTGTCCTTCATGTAATGCGGGTTGTGTTGGACCTCCTCAGAGTACAGCTGTCTCTGTGATCCTGTGATTTTGGCATCCTGTGATCCTGAGATCTTGGGTGTGTCAGAGCTCTTGGGAGTCAAGCTGCTTCTGGGACCCTGAGATCCTGGTGTGACCAAGCTCCCGGGGATCCTGGGTGTGTTAGTGTGCCCGGGAGTGGAGCTTCCTCGGGGTGCTGTGGGACTGGCTGTGTAGTTTGTACCCAAGGTCTGCTCAGGGCATTGGCTCAGACCAGAAGGGACCCAGGCCCCTGGTTAGGTAGAGTTTCTGGGTCTCTGGATCCTGCTGGTCCCAGTTACTCCAGGTAGTGTCCCCCTCACTTCTGATCCTATGATCCTGCGTGTGTTAGACTGCCTGGGAGTGGAGCTTCCTCTGGGTGTTGTGAGACTGGCTGCAGAGTTTGCACTTGAGATCCTATCAACAAGATTTTAAGTGCAAGGCATATATAAAGAGTGTTAGCACAAGGTGCTGCCTAGTTTTTTTTTTTTTTTTAAATCAAGACAACACAAACCTAGATATATTGGAGTTGTACCCACAATTGAGAAAAATTGGTCTTTAGGAAAGCCTGTGTGATATTTTCCTAATTAGTGATTGATGTAGGAGATCCTAGCCTATTGTGAGTGATGCCAGTCCTGTGCATATAAGTCCTGGGGTAGTTAAGAAAGCAGGATGAGGAAACCTTTAGAAGCATGTCAGTAAGCAATGTTCTTCCATAGTTGTTGCTACTGTTCCTGACTCTAGGTTCCTGTCCTGAGATCTAGTTCTGAGTTGCTTTGATGATGGACTGTGATGTGGAAACCTAAGCCAAGTAAGCATTTTCTACTGTCTAGTCATTGCCATAGAGTATTTAGTTGACTTTGCTCAGTTCTTAGCTACAGCTGGAATTTTTCCCCTGGTTTTACCAACAGAAAAATCTGAAAATAGAACTAAGTCATGACCTACCGTAAGTTTTGAACTTGAAGAAGATAGAACAACACATAAAAAGCCAATAATTAAGACAATCATTTAGAAATGAACCAAAGTTCAAAGGCACGTGCAGAAAGAGCTCCCATGCCAGGGAACGACTCATTTAAATGCACACGTGGCCGGTTCTGCGCACGTGCAAGCATCTTGAGCCTCGGATTTTTTCACAGAATCTGGCTGGGACAGTAAAACCTAAACACCCAGATTGAGTAGTTCAGACTCTGAACTGCCTTAATCCACACGAAGTGATAAATCTACAGAATAAAAGACATAAAGTGGCAGAGTTCAGTGAGAAGCCACGTGCAAGCTATGCTTGTGTGTGATTTATTGGGCAAAGGGTGAAAGCTAAAAGCCTTCATCCCCTTCATTGGCATTATTAATACAGCAACACCATGTAATGCACAGTGCCCAGAAATAAACATGATCAATTTTTCTGACACTGCAGAATACAGCCCAAAGTCAACTGATGACGACTTTTCAAACACAGTCACAAAAGGAATAAAATGAGATTAAATGCAATACACGTATTTTATTACTTTACAAGCATAGCAAGACTACTACTTTTAAGTACTGAATTGTGGGGTTTTTTTTGTTTGTTTTTTTGTTTTTGTTTTGTGATACCTCTCGAGAAAAATATCAAGAGAACCCTTTAAATACTACATAATTAAAACAAATGTTGGCTGCTCTATTTTGTTCACTTTGTGTTTGTGATTTAAGTATTTTGCTGAATACATACTTAAAGTGGTGTTGGCTCAGTAGGAACAGCAGCACACCTCCTGCATGCCCCACAAATCATCTACAAAAGTGTTGTCTGTACCTCCATTTAACGAGAGCAACTGGGTGTTTTCTGTAAACATATTATTAATGGGAACATCAAATGCAATCTGCATGCCACGGAATCACCTGATGCTGTAAGTGGTTTTCTCTCTGCAGTCATCACTTCTTTCCATCGCCAATTAGTATTATCTGCATTTAGTTCTCCATCATGTAAGGATCGTCTGACTATTGCTAAAACATCCAGGAAGAATTATTCAGTCCACAACAAAACAACAACAACAACAACAACAAAGACAAAAACAAAACCAAACAGTCTAACTTTCTAAGCTCTGACAATTTCAGATCATCTTTTATCTAGTTACTTTATCCCCACATCCAAAAATAAATAAATATTAAACTCATCACTATCTAGACAGCCGTAATGGTCTTCAGGATGACTCTATATGAAGTGATCTGTTAAATAAATTAAACATTGTATCTGTAACTAAATTCATGAAGTGCAAATTCAAATGAGTGACATTCATATTCTAAAGAGGAATGCAAACCTCTAAGCAATAGTTAAAATTATATTGCTTATTGGGAGAAAAAAACTACTACATGCTTTTGTTGTCAATATTTACATGCATAGTATGTCCAAACTAAGCCTTCTGAGCACATCTTCAAAGTGTACAACCCCTTGTACAAGGGGGCATTATTCCTTATCTTGGAGAAGAATAGACAGAGGTTCTTACCATTTGTGCCACAGTTTGTCACATGGCTAACAATTCCCCCACATCGCAAAATATACCTCAATTCAATTCATGATTTAAGGGGAGAAAAAAATAACTACATAAACTAAATGACTTCATAAAGGGCAAACATATTTATCTACTTAAAATGCTATTGTGAACCTATAAAATATTTTTATAAGCCAATGAAAATGCAGTGCAGTACGCATTCTGATGACTTGAAAGACCTTCATTGTCTAATGGTTGTAGAATTTCTATACAGTCATCTCTGCATGCTTTATTCTGTCAAAACTGTGATTCTACAATATACATATATAGTAATGATCAAAATATACTGTAGTAGAGTAAATAATTTTAATGATTCATCAAAATTGGGAAACTTAAGCAGTTCTGTGTGTGTGTGTGTGTGTGTGTGTGTGTGTTTGGTATTAAGAGATTAAACTCAAGGCCTTGTACATGCAAAGCATTAAGCTGTGCCCAAAGCACTGAGAATATTCTAAGGCTCTAAAGGCTATAGGTAAGATAAAAAGTGATAAGTTATGAATTTCAAGGTATAATCTTATCTAAATTTTATTATTTATTTAATTTATGTAGACATTTCAATATATATAGACCAAAGTTCAAGGCATTCTCTTTGCTGTCAAGCCCACCGGGGCCACCTCTTCCTTCCTGGGTCAGCCTGGACACAGCAGTCACAGCCACAGAGCTAAGGAGCCTGGCTGAGAGGACGAATGTTCTGCCCTCCTCTACTTTATATATATGGATTTCCAGGCTACAGCTAAAAACATTTCTTTTAGTTTACACCAAAGAGAAATATAGCCCTTTAAAAGCAAGTCTGTGTGTCCTCACAGCAAGTTCAGAGCGACGGTCCCTGCCTGTGGAGAGGAAGGGGTCCTAGGGCCCAGACCTGGGATTACTGGTTCTCATCCCACACCTGCTCCATGATGCTGATAAGATTCTCCAAGCCAAACACATAGCCTCTGTCTGGCCCATCGTGAACAGTGGGGTGATCCCGGAAGCCCTTGAATGTGCTGTGTGCAAAGTCAATCATGCGGACATCCACAGTGGGCAGGGAAGAGGGGGCCAGCCTCAAGACTGGTGTTGCTAGGGCTGGTGCTGGGGCCACCGGGTGGTGGCACCTCAGGGAGCCCCATGGCCACGTGCTTGAGACGTAGCTCAGAGCAGCACTCCTTGCCATCGTAGATGACAAGCAGGGAGCTGGAGTAGAAGCGGTACAAGGCCTGCCGCTCCAGCACAGCTTTAAGGCTCGGCACTTTGCTTGGGACAGGCTCAAAAAGGTCACGTCGCAGGTCCAAGCCATTGTGCAGGTACTGATAGAGGGCACTGCGGAAGCCTTCGATGGAGAGTCCACGGTCATAGTACTTATTCCTGCAGAGCTAATGACCTGTGTCCAGCTGGTACACCTGCATGCTACAGACCCTGACCCCCCGCGTGGCCGACGTGCTCTGTTCACACTTCCTCATATGCCAGGCTGCCTTCTCCGCAGAAGCATCGTCCTCATGTTGCCGGGTACCATGTTTATATGGAAAAATGTCCAATAATTGTTAAAGCAACCAAGGAAAATAGGTGCCCATCATACAGTTATAGCCATGATTTCCTCCTAGTGCTACTACTGATCATCCAACAATAAATAGAATAAACTATTTTGTGGCATATTAATATATGAGTTTATAAAAGAAAAAGGACCTGACGAAGGCTGTTAATATGACAAGGTGAGATGGGGTACCAGTGGCATAGAAGCTTCCAGGGGTAATGGAGAGGAAAGATTTATTGATAATGAATAATATTTTATGTCACTAATGACGTTCATTTACCATTGACAAGACTACAGAAGTACATGCAATGACTGAAAAGTTTGTTTTGTTATATTCTAGTGTGGGTATACAAACTGGAATGTTACTTTCCAAATTTGTTGCTATAATAAGTAACAGTGAATATTCTTATAATTATCGAGGCCCATCTGTTTATTTTATGTTAACAAATAATTTCATTGTTTAGAATATTCCTGAAAATTTTTAGGCTAATGAGTTTACATTGTTGCAAAATCAAAATCACCAGTTTTTAACAATATCGTCGTCATACAGCAATTATACTGAATTATTCTTTTTTAAACACAGACATCATTTTCTTTTTTTAATAGTTTTTTAGATTTATTTATTTATTTATTTTATGTATATGAGTACATCATTGCCCTCTTCAGACACTCTGTAAAATGGCATCAGATCCCATTACAGATGTTTGTGAGCCACCATGCCAACATCCCATCGGCATATAAAAAAAAATAGGACAGAAGGTCCACAAACATCGTGCCTACAATGTATTCTGATGTTTCTTCTTCATTCAAATTTGCTTTTATTAGGTCACTGTTGTGCATTAGATGTATTGCATGACTCGTGAAAGTATTTGAGAAGAAAGGCATGACCAATACTTAATTCAGCCATTTGTGCTAAACCTGCATTGTTGGATACCCAACGTTTCATTCGGTTTTTTAAAGAATCAGATTTTTGCCGGGCTGTGCCCCTTTTTCCACTTTGATTATTTATGAAAGGCAGTTATTTCCTCTTAGAATAGTAACTAAGGAGCGATTGCATGCTCAAAAGCTGCGCTCACTAAACTCTTAGAACTCTAAGTCTAGAGAGAATAGTATAATGACTGAGGGATGAAGTTGCACAGACTGCTGATCTCACATGCTGTGTCAACAGCAGGATGACCAGGCTGTTACATCATCGTCTGTTTTCTGCATCTTATTTATGGCTCTGCAGCTTCTGGGCATCCATTGACCATCGTTTTTATCTGAGCTTATTCTAGCAAATGTATATAACTTTTATTTTGCTTTGGTTTGGCATCATATATTCACCTCATGTAATAATCCTGGATATTACCTCATGTAATAAACCAGGATAGAACCTGGAACTTGGGTTCTATTCTCTGCTTAGCCATTTAAAAGAGACTGGTTGGCATCACTTGAGTTCTACACTGTCCTCTGAGTGGTGGAGAGGGAATGGCTGGTAAAGTACAAATTGCAAGCAGAATAATTAATATAAATGTACTACATGGCAGATATAATCTAAAAAATACCACATACATATTTTCCAGCTGAAATTAACAATATAATTTGAAGAATAAAGGTCCATGATATATTTATTTCTTGTGTGTGTGTGTGTGTGTGTGTGTGTGTTTATAGGGTAAACAGCTCTTTGAATTAATGCAGTTGTCTTCACTTTGTCTTGTTGAGTTAGACCAGGTTTTAGTATGTAGATTAAATGCACCATTGAGAAATGTATAGAAACTTCCATTTTGATCATAATGAACAATAAAATGAACTGATGTTTTGGTAAATGGTATTAAAGAGTTCCAAAGCATTTATTGCTATGACTAATGTCATTTCCATTATCCATGTCTATCAATATATTTCACCTCTGGTTTTGTATAGTGTGAATATTGTAGATGAAACCGTTTTTATGATATTGCTACCTATTCTTTATAAGTGGTTCAGAAAGGCAATAAGAAAACCAAAGCATAAACAAATATTTTTAAATAGAAAAGTGTCTACTGCCAAGCCTGATGGTGCAAATTTAATCCCTGGGATCTACATGGTATGAGAGAGACAGCTTCCAGAGGTTGTCCTCTGATATGCCCTCCACACTAAATGAATGAAAATTGTTTAAAGAAAAAAATTAAGTCTCTATCAGACATAAATCACTACCGTTAACATGTCAGAATGGTAACATTTTTATATGTATGTATGTATGTATGTATGAATGTATGTAAGTATGTATTTGTGCTGCCATTGTGTGGCTGTGGAAGCCAGAGGACAATTTGTGAAAGTTCCTTCTGCCATGTGGGTTTTGGTAATCCAACTCAGGTCTTCAGACTTGGTGACAGGTGTCTGTCTCATAGAGCTGTCTTACTCACCCTATAATGGTAACTTTTATAAAGTTTCCTAAGCTGAAAAAGTAATCAAAGATAATCTAACACAGCAATATATCACCATGCTATTCTTTTTAGCAAAAATATATTGACAGATTAGAATAATTTATGGGTCTGGGCTGGAGAGATGGTTCAGTGGTTAAGAGGACCTACTGCTCTTCCAGCGGTCCTGAGTTCAATTCCCAGCATGTGTGAACGCAAATGCAGCAGTGCCCCACAAAGCTAGTTTCAGCACTGCTCTGAGTCACTGTGTGGAACCAGCACGGCAGATGGTTTTAAGCCAGACTAGTGAAGTGTGAGATGGGTATACATACTCACCTACATAACTGGTGGTATGACTCCTTCACACTCGACCACTCAAAGGAGCTTCTTCCCCTTTGCCATGATAAAAATCCCCGATGAAGGCAACTTGAGGAAAAGGTGTTATTCTGGCTCACATTTTAAGACAAAGTCTATCATGGTGTGAACGTGAAGGCAGGGAATACTCTAATCAGATGCCCACCTTACATCCACGGACAAGAAACAGAGAAATTAATATTTGCTTCTGCTTGGTTTCTTTCCTCCATTCATATGATCTAGGATGTCCTGCCCTAGGAATGGTTCCAACCACAATCAAGATGAATCTTTCTACGTCAATGAAGGTAATCAAGGCAATCCTCCACCAGCTGTCCAGAGGCTTGCCCAAACTAGCTAATCACTCACAGGTGTGTCCACATGCTTTTCTTCTGGGTCATTCAAATGAGAAGTAGGCTAGACTATGTGGGGGGGGGGGAAAGATTCCCCTAGAAAAGTAAACAGTTTCATTCTCAACTAAAATGCCAAAAATGTCCTTGAGGCTCTCGGCAATCTCTTCTTTGCTAGAGGCCATAAATGCCAAAAAGTGTACAGGGGATCTAATCTCACATCTGGTTTGTAAAATAATTTTAGGATACTTCCTTGGAGTGAGAGATGTCCCAGTTAAAAAAGAAAAGAAGAAAAGAAGAAAGAAAGAAAAGCCTTCTCGTCAAGAAAAAAGATTCCTTAGCTGAGCGGAGACTTTCATTCCAGTTGTTTGGAGTCATTCACTCGACCAGTAGACCACCGAAGGAAGCCAGCTCACGTTAAGCTAAGGTAAAGAGATGGGCACAATAATTAGTCCTTAAATGAGATATGAGAAATGCCGTTTCCTTCTCAGCATCTTTTCCTGCAGTGCAGTAGCTTACAGGGTCACAGTGCTATGTAGCTATGTAGTTGTAAGTCAGCCCACTGCAGTGCTGTGTGGCTGTGTACTCTGTAAGTCAGTCCACTGCAGTGCTGTGTGGTTGTGTACCCTGTAAGTCAGTCCACTGCAGTGCTGTGTGGGAATTTAGCCATAAGTCAGCCCACTTTCCTGAATTGTTCAGAAAAGTTTGATATTTCTTCTATCTTCTTTCTAAGCAAGCTTGTTTTGACACTTCGGACTTTGCCCAAACATTTCTGTCACACTCTGTTTCTAAAGCCTTTCCCTGTCATGTAGCCACTTATCAGCCACGTGTCTAGCCTCCATACCAACTTACACGGCATGGCCTCTTTTCTTTCTCTTATCATTTTTCTCCTCTGGGAAGTTTTGCAGTGTATAGATTGCCTGGTCGGAGATTTTTCTCCTTGAAATGCTATTGAAATCATCCTTGAACTTCGGTTAGAGTCCGTTCTCCAATTATTTTATTACTGAGACTGAGAACCCCAAGACAGAACCTCCAGTATTCCCTGCATCAATTCTAGATTCTGTCAAGTTGAGAATACTAATCATTGCAGTAGCTTGTATTATAGAATGATTTCACATTAATTAGGATAAATAACACATGAATTTATTTGGTTGCAAGTGCTTGCTATCTTTTCTAAATCCTTCACAGCTGAAAAAAATAAGAAAATCATCTATGCAGCATTTTCTTCTTGAATATGTTTATATCATTTTAATTTGTTAATTTGAGAAAATTTGAGTTTTTCTCCAATTTATAAAATCCATACTTAATGCTTTCCTTTTTCCAATTCTTTTTGACAATTACTCTCATAGACCATCAAAAAGCTGCAATCGGTCGCCAATGTGCAGTTCATTTCAAAGCCAGATGAAGATAAAAGATAGCAGACTAGCTCAGAAAAGTTACAAGTCTCATGAGCTAAAAACAGAACATTGTCCATTTAAAACACTCTAGAAGTGTCTTCATCCTCTTCACTTTGTACACAATTCCAATCAGCATACAGAGCATATGGAGACAGTAAGGGTCTGCTGAATAAATAGAAGGGAATTGGGGTGAAGACAGATGGAAGAAAGATGTAAGGGCAAATGAGGAGGAAAGCGAGAGAGGGGGGAAGGGAGGGGAAATGATTTAAAGCTCAAAATACTTACATCAGAAAAGAAAACCTTAAAATGCTGTCAAAAGACTGATTTATACCCCTGCCTATTCTCAGAAGAAATTTATATATTTAAAGTCCCAACTCCAATTGTGACTATTTGGAATCATGGAAGAATTAAGTTTAACAGACACCCTGAGAGTGCTTCTGATTCATAGTTTCACTTTTCCTTCACAAAAGGGGCTTCAGCTTGCTTCTTCCTGTCTGTGATGTGTGGTCACAGTGAAATCAGGGCCTTTAACAGGCAAGAAAAACTATGCTCCCATCTCCCAAAATGAAGCCAGAATGGGATCTTAGAATCGTGCCAAAATAAATACTTATTGTGTGAGCTCCTGATTCTGTAGTACTTTGTTGAAGCTTCCAAGATAACTAGGAACTTCCAAGATAACTCAGTGAATTCCACTGAGGAACCCAAAGCTGTATGCGTCTGTCTCTCTGTCTGTATGTGTGCATGTATCAATACATCATTAAAAAGTCTGAATAAACAGAACCCGAGAACAAAACGTTCACAGTGGAAAGGTATTGACTCATTAAAGGGAAAAACTTGTGTTCAGTTTGCACAAAGGAAAGATGTTCTACAATACTTAGATTTCAAGTAGCTAGAAGCTAACTATTGTAAAAAAAAAAAAAATCAGTTTTTTCCTCCCAGCCCCTGCTTTGGGAAAGACAACTCTGAGACTAATTATTTATTAATAAATGCCTGGGGCAGAAGCTTTGGCTCACTCACCAATTCACTTATAACGTATCAAACTATTCTGTGTCTTCCAGTACCTCTCCTAAGCTTCATGCAAACCAAGTCCTGTGCGAATTTCCTCTTTTTTTTTTATATCCCGAGTTCAGCTCCCTGCTGATTTATGTCTGTCTCCTTAGAGTTCATCCTGAATCTCCCATGCCGCTCCCTATTTCCCAGAATCCTCTCTCTTCCTGCCAGCTTCCTTCCCACCTCCTATTTCCTGCCTCAGCTCATTGGGCATAGGCCTTTTTATTGACAGGTCTTGCTTATAAGAGATTACCTCTAGAAAATATTTTGTTACTTCTTATAAAATTAAAAAGCTTGGTGTTTAAGATATTATTTTTGCCCAAGATTTTCTATGGCTGAATTTTATTACTAGCATTTCATGGAATACAAATTTTTCTCTGTGCCTTAATAGTAAGACATCCAAGGGCAGCAATAACTTTTTAAACTCATTAACTGAGGTATTTCAGAAATTATTATTTGAAAACAATAGCAGAAAACAATGGTCTTCTTACATTAGAATTAGTTAAAATGAATAAATTGAAAGCTGCTAAGTTAAAAACTTTAAACGGTGAGTTGTACAATGCATAAATTAAGTCTTAATAAAGCCCCTTTCAACAAAAAAATAAATGGTTCCATTAAGCTTTTCATACAATGACCAGACAAATTTCAAACATTATCCTGATAATATTCTACTTAGAAACACCACAAACATATCTTCCAAAATATACTCCTGCTAAGTATGGAATTATACAAAATATCTAAAATATCTTACAAGGCAAATGGGAAAATGTTATTCTAGTTGTAGCTAAACATGTCGCAGAGACAAGCAACCGGAGCTATGCCTCCAGAGAGTAATGGAAGAGGACACAAATTGGACTATTTTCCAGCAGGTGACAACTTCTATTACATTGATTAGATTTTTATTTACTTCCATCATCAAATAAGAAGAAAATATTAATTAACCACTGGATCATTCAAATAGCACATCACAGCATCTGCTACCCTAGGCATTTCCCTCTTTGACACAACCTGATTCATGAAATGAGGCAGGTGCACATCATATGGAGATAAACAGTAATGATAACTGTTGGCACACCTCCTACCACTGCCAGATGCCCCAGGGTAAAGGATGAGCATTCTTGTCTATTCACTAAACCAGAAATGTGAATTTAGACACATTCAACTGCCACACGCCAAACAAATTTAACAAATGTTCACTGGTTTCTTTTCCTTTAAATAATCCATAATTTCATGTATCTATGGGATACAATGTTATATTTCGATAGATGTAAACATTGTAGAATGTATGCTCATTAAAAAAAATGATTTGAATAGCAGGTGGATTTGAATTCCAGGATAAATCCAAGTTAAACTCTAATGGCCTGTAACAGGCACATTCATTAAACATGAGCAAGGGATAATTCCTAAAATCACATACGTCTAGAAAATGGTAAAATAGAAAGGTATCTCAGTATAAGTTTTATTTTATATTTACTCTAGAAGTTGACTTTGCACTTTAAGAATTTAATTTAGTACAAAAATGTATAAATGTATAAAGATCTCGAAAAGAGAAAACGAAATCAAGAAATTCAGAATGTGGTGGTTATGAGGAACAGAGAGTGTCGTAGATTGTGAACTGTGAGAATTACTGGATTATAAGGAAATTTAAAATGTGGTACATAGTCTTAAAGAACTTGCAATTTATCAATGTGGACATACAAATCATAGCTTTTTATGTTTTGCTGACTGTACTCATAAACAGCAGTTTTTCCTGTCCACATAATAATCTGTGAGGAAAGGGGCACAGATATTGGCTTCAGAGTTAACCTATAATAGGGAAATGATGCCTCTTCCAGACACCGTGGGCTGACAAATAAATATCCCAGTATCAGGAATGTAGGTTACCGCTTTTGGGATTGTTGACTAGTGGAGCTCCATAGACCCCCTAACACTGCAAGCTATTGGCAATGCTCTGGATTCCCTTCCAGATCTTGACAAGACCTATTGCTAAAGATCTCTGAGAAATATATCATGGAAGGATCAAGCCGGTACTGATCTAGAAACTTCATTCCTACCAGCTATCTCTAATGGGTCTGGAAAATACTAACACTACTAGGGGAGAAAAGTAATCATTTATCTATCCACCTGTGAACTCTGTGCCACAGTGACTGACACGGCAAGGCATGGCAGCTGAAGAAACTGTGGCATTAATGTCATAGGACCATCCAACAACTTCTTGATTAAATTTAAGGTCCACTCCACAAGATGGAGTCCATACCTGGAACCATTAAAGGGGCTAAGAACTCCCAATGTAGGTAGGTCATAGACCCTAGGGCAGAGCCTATCCTTTACTGTTATTCTGCTATATGGTCATAGTATTAAATCAACCTCTAAAGACTTACCACTGTATTAATAGATTACTGCATTTTTTAAACTGCGTGATAGCTTTTTCAGCAGTAATAGATAATTAACACAGCCCACAATTGCTGAATGTTCCAAGAATAAAAGGTCATAGAGTTCTCAACCCCAGTGAGATATCTAGGACACACCCACTCCTTCCCAAGATTATCTGACCTAAAGGGAGTGAGTAACTACAACAATTAGTTTTCCAGACTAACAGGGCAGTTCCATATATGAACCGGGAATACCTTTGACTGTATCTGCGAGACGAGAAAAGCTAAACAGAAGAAATCCAAGCTTGGAAGAGTAAGAAGTTCCAACTAAGCTGAGGAGCTATTTGGCAATTGGGTGTTGTGAGAAGAAGAGTCAGTTTTCTTTAGTAATATAGACTCTGGGAGAACAGTCTTGCTTTAGTAGAATCTCCTACACTCACAAGTAATAGTGACAAAACTTAATAGACTCAATGGATTTTTTAAAGGACAGTGCACATGAACTTTAGGGGGAATGGTTGTAAGGGAGTAGATGGAGAATGTAGGGAGTAGACATGATGAAAACATATCATATGTATGTATGTATGAACTGCTAAAATAGAAAACACTAAAACTAAAAAGTATATGTTTGAAAGGTAATGTAAGTATTTATATAAGAATTTTGAATAACTTGTGAATTTTTCTTTCTGCTATAAATGCATTATTGTGTTTAAATGCACAGAATGATAGCTCATGACTTCTAGTTATGTATTTAAAACTTGTATTTCCAAAAAATTGTATTTCAAGTACACACATCAACTTAATATAAGGAACAAGGGACAAGCTTTCAATTTGCACAAACATCTACTAGGAGATGCCCTTTAAGAGGTCCAGCATATGTCCTTCTTTGAGAAAAGCTGTCTTTTATCATATGCCATGTTCGTAGTCTGCCTTTTGAGTCATGAGCAGGGTGATCCCTTACCAAAGCAGGCACATTGTATTTTCCCTAGAAAAGTTGGAGTAAAATTATGACTGAGATATATAATGTCATTGAGAACATTAACTAAAAGAAATCTTACCAACTTCCTTTGCTGAGAACCCAGGAGTTATGTGAACCTCTTATATCTGAAATTTGAGCCCTGGTGTCCAACAAAATATCTCTTTAAAATATAAATACTGGCTAGGCATCATATGCATACACATAATCCTAGGAGCTGGGAGGCTAAGGCAAATTTATTAAGCTTGAGGTCACCCTGGTTGATATAACTGGTTTCTGACTAGCCTGAGCAATGCAGTAAGACCTGAACACACTTGGTGGTAGAGAACTTTCCTAACATGGGTAAAGTCTTGAGTGTAATACCACGAACTGTAAATAAGTACTCATTTCTTTTTTTATTTTTTTTTCATTTTTTTGGTTATTTTATTAATTTACATTTCAAATGTTATCCCCATTCCCAATTTCCTCTCCACAAGCCCCCTATTCCTATCTCCCTCTACCTGCCTCTATGATGGTGCTCTCCAACGCACCCACCCACTCCTGCCTCAGCGCCCTAGTGTTCCCCTATCCTGGGTTATCAAGCCTCCACAGGACCAAGGGACTTCCTTCCAAGTTATGTCAGATAAGGTAGTCCCCTGCTACATATCCAGCTGGAGCTACGCATACCGCCTGTGTACTCTCTGGTTGGTGGTTTAGTCCCTGGGAGCTTTGGGAGGTCCGGTTGGTTGATATTGTTATTCTTCTTATGAGGTTACAAACCCCTTCAGCTCATATAGTCCCTGCCCCAACTTCACCATTGGGGTCCCCATACTCAGTCCAATGTGTGGCTGTGTACATCCACATCTGTGTTGGTTTACTTCTGGCAGAGTCTCTCATGGGACAGCTATACCAGGCTCCGGTCAGTAAGCACTTCTTGGCATCACCAATAGTGTCTGGGTTTGGGGTCAACAGATGGGATGGATCCCTTGGTGGGGCAGTTTCTGGATGGCCTTTCCTTCAATTTCTGCTCCACTCTTTGTCCCTGCATTTTCTTTTGACAGGAGGAATTCTGGATTAATATTTTGATTATAGACTGGGGACTGTGTCTATCCATTGGATATGATCTATAGAGGTTCTGTCTCCCCTTTGCTGGGTATTTTAGCTAACGTCCTCTCTGTTGGGTCCTGAGAACCTCTTAGGTTTTTAAAGGCTACCCCCAGTTCACCCTCCCCCACTGCTACACACCTACTTTCAAATTCCTGACTCTCTGTACTTCTCCCCCATCTCCCCCTGCATCTGAACTGGTCCCTCTTTTCCCTCCCTCTCTTCTCTCCCTCCCATCTCTCTCTCCCTCTCTACTTCTCAGAGATTATTCTCTTCCCCCTGTGGAGTATGACTATAGCATTCACACTTTGGTGTGATCTTGATCTTCTTTCTTCATATGGTATGTGAGTTGTACTGTGGATATTCTGAGCTTATTTTTAGCTGATATCCACTTATCAGTGAGTGCATACCATGTGTGTTCTTTCGTGACTAAGTGAGCCCACTCAGGATGATATTTTCTAGTTCCATTCCTTTGGCTAAGAATTTCATGAAGCCATTGTTTTTAATAGCTGAGTAGTACTCCATGGCATAAATGTACCACATTATCTGTATCCATTCTTGAGGAACATCTGTGTTGTTTCTAGCTTCTGGATATTATAAAATAGGCTGCTATGAACACAGTGGACCATGCGTCCTTGTTATATGTTGGAGCATCTTCTGGGTATATGCCTAGGAGTGGAATAGCCTGGTCCTCAGGTAATACTATTTCCAATTTTTTGAGGAACCTCCAGACTGATTTCCAGAGTAGTTGTACCAGCTTGCAATCCCACCAGCAGTGGAGCAGTGTTCCTCTTTCTCCACATCCTCACGAGCATCTGCTGTCTCCTGAGTTTTTGATCTTAGCCATTCTGACAGGTGTGAGGTGGAATCTTGGGGGTTGTTTTGATTTGCATTTCCCTGATGATTAAGTATGTTGAACATTTCTTTAGGTGCTTCTCATCCATTTGAGTTTCCTCAGTAGATAATTCTGTTTCGCTCTGTTCCACGTTTTTCATAGGTTCTGGTTCTCTGGAGTCTAACTTCTTGAGATCTTTGTATATATTGGATATTAGCCCTCTATCAGATGTAGGGTTGGTGAAGATCTTTTCCCAATCTACTGGTTGCCATTTTGTCCAATTGACTGTGTCCTTTGCCTTACAGAAGCTTTGTAATTTTATGAGGTCACATTTGTCAATTCTTGTGGTGTTCTCTTCAGGAAATTTCCCTTGTGCCCATGTGTTTAAGGTTTTTTCCCCACTTTCTCCTCTATTAGATTCGCCATATCTGGTTTTATGTGGAGGTCCTTGACTCACTTGGACTCGAGCTTTGTACAAGGAGATAAAAATGGGTCAGTTTATATTGTTCTACATACAGACCACCAGTTTAATGAGCACCATTTGTTGAAAAATGCTGTCTTTTTCCAGTGGATGGTTTTAGCTCCTTTGTCAAAGATCAAGTGACCATAGGTGTGTGGGTTCATTTCTGGGTCTTCAATTCTATTCCAGTGATCTGCTCGCCTGTCTCTGGGCCAATGCCATGTGGTTTTTATCACTATTGCTCTGTAGTATAGTTTGAGGTCAGGGATGGCGATTCCCCTAGAAGTTCTTTTATTGTTGTGAATGGTTAAGGGTTAATCTATCTTGTTGATTTGCTCAAAGTACCAGCTCCTGGTTTTGTTGATTCTTTGTATCGATCACTTTGTTTCTACTTGTTTGATTTCTGTCTTGAGTTTGATTATTCCCTGACATTTACTCCTCTTGAGTGTTTTTGCTTCTTTTTGTTCTAGAGCTTTCAGATATGCTGTTAAGCTGCTAGTGTATGCTCTTTCCAATTTCTTTATGGAAGCACTCAGAGCCATGAATTTTCCTCTAACACTGCTTTCATTGTGTCCCATAAGTTTGGGTATGTTGTAACTTCATTAAATTCTAAGAAGTCTTAATTTCTTTTTTTTTTTCTTCCCTGACCAGGTTATCATTGAGCAGATATTTTGTTTACCTTCCATGTGTATGTGGACTTTCTATTGTTTTTGTTGTTTGTGAAGACCAGCCTTAGTCCATGGTGGTCTGATAGGATGCATGAGATTATTTCAAACTTCTTGTATTGGTTGAGGCTTGTAGTCATCTTGTGCATCAAAGACATATATCAATACTTCTGTGCCCCTGAAGATCATTTCATAGTCAAAGGTTAAGTCAAAGCAGTCTATCTGCCCAGGAAAATCACAAATCTGGAAGTTCACAAAGGAACTGTTGGAAATATCGTCTTGATAAATCTTGTTTGTAATTTCCAAAAAGAGAGTCTCATTGGGTGACATCTAATGAAACACCCCCTCTGAATGGAGGACTTGGTGATGTGCTGTAGCCCCATAAGCAGGATCCTTGGCTTGGAGCTGGCAATGCCCCTGCGCCTCTGCTGCCACCCACTGCCTCCTCTTCTGTACAGAGCCATATTAGGGCAGTCATGCACTTGGTCAGAGTTTGACTTTGGTCAAGGTTAACTTCTCCCAGATAGCCAGGATCCTTCTCCACCCAGGGTGGAATGCTCGAAGTAAAGGTTAAGTTCATTGTTCCTCCAAGTCTAGGAATTCCTGAATTAAGCAGGTGACCCACCCAGCTGCAGGAGCAGTCAAGACGAGGACCTCCAAGAGAAGCTAGACAACTTCCACCGGAACTCAGCCTGGAGTCTGGGGGGAAGGGTTTGCCCAAACTGTTAAAAGGTCTGGCGCCATTAAAGTTTCTGGCTTTGATCAGTGAATATTGTCTTAGCCATACTTCTTTTCGCCCCTCTTCCCTATTTATTCCTCAGCTTCTGTTCCAGAAACCCACTTCGTAATAGCTGCAGGCAGCTATGGAACCCTACACTCTTCCTTCTCCTCTGTGCCTTAGCCAAAGTCCTTGAGGAATGAGTTGACTGTGTCATAACTGTTGGCTAGGGCCATCTCCTCTGCACTGTACTGCAGGGAAATGGTGCTGGACACTACCACCTGAGCCCTGACAGGCCAGGCCAGGTTAGGCCAACACCTCTCTAGGAATACTCATTTCTTAGGTAAAATATATGAATCTTTAAATATAGAGAATCCTTATATTTTATTTATATCAAAACAAGGAGGAAATAATAGTTTCCATTTCAAAGTTTCTTTATTTAAAATAAGAAGGGAAATATTTTTTAATATACTTGAAAATGCTTTATTTGCAGGGGAGGAGGTATATAATTTAACAAGACAAAACCCCAAATATAAAGATTTATAGAGACAAGTTGATAGAGTCACATGGGAACTTAAACTAGGAAATTTGTTGTAGATGCAATCAAAATATATTTTACTATATTTAAAATGCTCAAATAATAAAATTATTTTTAAAACAGACAAAACCCATGTCATTGTCTAACACCTAGACCTTCTCATCTCCATGTGTGACATCAGTGGTGTCCCAAAGGGGAAATTTTTTTTTTTTTAAAAGAAATAGTTCCTTCTAACTTACAAACTGCACTGGCTAGTTCTGTGTGTCAACTTGACACAAGATGGAGTTATCACAGAGAAAGGAGCTTAAGCTGAGAAAATACCTCCATGAGATCCAGCTGTGGGGCATTTTCTCAATTAGTGATCAAGGGGTAAGGGCCCCTTGTGGGTGGTGCCATCCCTGGGCTGGTAGTGTTGGGTTCTATAAGAGAGCAAGCTGAGCAAGCCAGGGGAAGCAAATCAGTAAGAAACATCCCTCCATGGCCTCTGCATCAGTTCCTGCTTCCTGACCTGCTTGAGTTCCAGTCCTGACTTCCTTTGGTGATCAACAGCAGTGCAGAACTGTGAGCTGAATAAACTGTGTCCTCCACAACTTGCTTCTTGGTCATGATGTTTTGTAGGAATAGAAACCCTGATGAAGACACAAACCTAATGTATTTAGATAAGAAACAGTAAAATGAATACATACTAACATGTAAAATCTTAAAAGTTTAAAGGGGTCAAGTTTCTTATGTAATCTGCAGCATCAAAATCGCAGAGTTAAAATAACATTTTTGGCAAGTAAAAAAGTATCAACCCAATTAACAATGGATGCATGACACAATGGTGCCAAGTGAAATATATATATATATATATATATATATATATATATATATTACACACATATATATTCATATATGTATATATTACATATATATGTATATATATACATCTATATATAAATATAGATGTATATATATGGTTATTTTATTTATTTACATTTCAAATGTTATTCCCATTCCTGGTTTCCCCTCTGCAAACCCCCATCCCATCCTCCCTCTCCCCTGCTTCTATGAGGTGCTCACCTAACCACCCACCTACTCCCGTCTCACTGCCCTAATATCCCCCTGTGCTGGAGCATCGAGCCTGCACATGACCAAGGTCTTCCCCTCCCCCTGAGGCTGATTAATGCCATCCTCTGCTACATATGTAGCTGGAGCCATGGATCCCCCATGTATATTCTTTGGTTGGTAGTTTAGTTCCTGGGAATTCTGGGAATTCTGGTTGGTTGATATTGTTGTTCTTCCTATGGGGTTGCCAATCGCTTCAGCTCCTTCATTCCTTCCCCTAACTCTTCCATTGGGGTCCTGGGCTTAGTCTGATGGTTGGCTGTGAGCGTCCACAACTGTATTGGTCAGGCTCTAGCAGAGCCTTTCAGGGGGCAGCCATACCAGGCTCCTGTTAGCAAGCACTTCTTGGCATCAGCGACAGTATGAGGGTTTTGTGTCTGCAGATGGCATGTATCCCTAGATGGGGCAGTCTCTAGATGGCCTTTCCTTCAGTCTCTGCTCCACTCTTTGTCCCTGCATTTTCTTTAGACCGGAACCATTCTGGGTTAAAATTTTTGAGCTGGATGGGTGACCCCCATCCCTCAACCATATCATAAGATATATGATATATGATATGTGTCATATATCTTATATATTAAAATTCTTGTGGGCATAATTAAATGGTGTTCAACAGCAAACATTACTGTTGAATCCAGAACTTCAATATAGATAATGGGAGTTAACCCTACCCTCTAAAATTGCTTTTCTGAAGCCTTAAATGTGCCACCTTTAGTGGGAGTTCCTTATATTAAAGAGTTATAGCAGCATGTACTTCCTGGCATCCACAGTACTCTCTGGGCTTGGTGACTATGTATGGGATGGATCCCCAGGTAGGGCAGCCTTTGGATGGCTTTTCCTTCAGTCCTTGCTCTGCACTTTGCCTCAGTATTTGTTCCTGTGAGTGTTTTGTTCCCCCTCCTAAGAAGGACCATCCCATATACAGTCACCAAACCAAGACACTGTTGTGGATGCCAAACCCAGACACTGTTGCGGATGCCAAGAAGTGCGTGCTGACAGGAGCCTGGTATAGCTATGTCCTGAGAGGCTCTGCCAGAGCCTGACAAATACAGAGGGGGATACTCGCAGCCAACCATTGCACTGAGCACAGGGTCCCCAGTGGGGTCCCCAATGGGGGAGTTAGAGAAAGGACTGAAGGAGCTGAAGGAGTTTGCAATGGCATAGGAAAAGCAATAATATCAACCAACCAGACCTCCTAGAGCTCCCAGTGACTAAACCACTAACCAAGGAGTACACATGGAGTGACCCACAACTCCAGCTGCATATGTAGCAGAGGATGGCCTTGTCAGGTATCAATGGGAGGAGAGGGCCTTGGTCCTATAAAGGCTCGATGCCCCAGCATAGGGGAATGGAGAAGGAAGGGAGGCAGGAGTGGGTGGGTGGGTGGAGGGACACTCTCATAGAAGCAGGAGAAGGGGGATAAGATAGGGGGATTCAGGGGACCAGAAAAGGGGATAACATTTGAAGTGTAAATAAAGAAAATATTGAATAAAAAATTTAAAAAAACTAAAAAAAATGTTATAACAGAATAATGCAGAATAGAATCTGTTCAAAGATAAGCAACTTTGGGACAGTGCTAATTAAGACTACTATTTGTTTTCTTTGTGAAAACATAGTTAGCATGCTCCAAGACAATTTCACACATGTACATAATGATTCTTCTCCATAACCTCTTTTATTCTTCTCCCACTGGATATCAACACCCTTCTTCCCTACCATTATCTCTTTCTTACATTAATGCCTGGTTTGTGACGCACCGAGTTTAACCAAGGCCCTGTGTGAGATCAAGAGTTTGTAACTAGTCACAAGAATGTAGCAGGGTCACTAACAGAGACACATCTTAAGACAACTCCAAGAATCCATCAGCAATCAATATAAAGTAGGCAATGAAGTGCAGGGACTAGGTAGGCCCTGAGCCTCAAGTCTAGCCGTGACAGGTAAGTCCAGTTCAGATAGCCACAGGTGCATTGAGTTTGTGATTGCAATGGCTTTGCTATGCCAGAAAGAGTTGCATTTTATGCCCTTCTCCTTGTCTTCTGGCTCTTACATTCTTCACTTCCGTGATGTCACTCCTGCGGCTTACAGGGAGTGATATAAAATGTCTTGCACATGATCATGTCTGGCCTGGAAGTCTTGCATTATAGTTCATATGTTTCGTAGTTGGATTAGATTGCTTATGCCTTTAAGTAGTGTATGAATACTGGCATTACAAGTGTGGGTCATTAAGTCCTATAGTTGAGGACTAAATTATGCTTCTCTTTAGTTTGTACTGTGTGTGTGTGTGTGTGTGTGTGTGTGTTGGTATATGTGTTTGCACATATGTGTACAGCTATATTTGCCTCTGTATGTATATGTGGAGGTCAGAGTTCAATTCCAGGTATCTTTCTTTGCTACTCTGCTACCTCACTTTTTGAGACAAGATCTCTCCTTGATACCAAGCTTTTTATTTCCTCTAACCCAGCTAGCCAGTGGGCATACGGAGTTGCCTGCCTTAGCTACACTCGTCTAGCGATGGGATTACAAGTGTACACCACCACAGCCAGCTCTTATGTGGGTGCTTGTGGGTGCTAGTGATGGAAAATTAAGTCCCTACGCTTGTGCAGCCGTCTCTTCACCCGCTTAGCCATCTCCCGAGCCTCAGATTTTAACTGGTTTGTCTCACACCATCAACAAGAGCTTTAAAATGGTGTGCCTACTTTAAAGTTTTGCTTGCTTTGAACTTTATTTCTCCACAGAAATCATAAAAGAATTTTACCCCAAAGTTATTTCCTAATAGTATTAAGAGGTTGGAAACCTAATCCACCTATGTTTAAAGGTAAATGCTATGGAGATACTGGGGCAGGAAAAGCACTTCTGACTGCATCTTAGTGGCTTCATAAGAAGAGGAAAAGAGTCACACTTGTACTGTCTCTGGCCACATGATAGTCTGACATTCTTTCATTTTCTGTCAGCAGGAACACTATCATCAGCTGCCACAGACCACCCCAGTCAGGTATGGGGGTCCCCGGGATGCAGGTCCTCGGAGTCCAGGTGGGTAAGGATTTGGCAGTGACATACAGAAACCAACACCGGGGCGGCTTGAATCTGAGTGTATTTTGCGGCTCTCAAACAGGGCATTTTATACATTAAAAAATCCAAACACTACAACCCTTAGAAACTGTATCTAGCTAAACAATCACAAATACCAACAAAAATCATTTGGCACAGTAGAGCACAAAAATCATCCAAGCATTACAACTCTGAAACTGTGTTTTCAGTGAATCACAATCAGAAGAGGTAACATCATTATTAATATAAATCATCAAAATATAATAATTCTAAAAAAATGTATACAGTGGGGCAGTTGTCCAAGGCCAGTGGTCTATTTCCAAGAACAGGTTAATAAATCTTTATGGTCAGGTCAATTATTGCTTAACATCAAATGCCTGATTTATTTTTATAAATCTTCAATGCATAAATTTAAACTATTTTAATTCTTTTTACTTAAGGTTTTCTTTTCCATATACCAAAACACACATCCGATGACACACATGTAGCCATATGAAATTTTATTGTTGGGGAAGTTTTTATCTATCATAATAATTTTGTAAATGATTTAAAAAGTAAAGCATTGGCTTCCCCGGGGATAAGGTCATGCTTGCGACCCATCTCAAGGCATGGTTTCGTACCCATTATTCTTGCTTAAGATCTTGCCCTAGGCTACCAGGAACCTGTACCTTAGAAAAGAAATGAAAGACACCAAAACAGAAAAATTGCCATGAGAACTACGGCTCGACATGTTTGCTCTGGCCAAGAGTTCCACAACTGGTTCCAGGAGACTTCATTCTTTTCAAGTCAATGCCTCAGTCTGTGGAACTTGTCACACAGATTCTACTGGGGTTGGTGTGGCAATCAGTGGAGACCTGTGGGAGGGAGAAGGCAGCAGCGTGGTGCCCTGCAGTGCACCATCCATCCTTCAGCTTCCTGTTGCAGCCGCTTGGACCCTGTAGTGCTTGCTGTATGCCAGCTGCGCATCAGCTCTGCACTGCTTCCCTTGTAGCCTCTGCCAGTCCAGAGGGCGGCCAGTGCACCGCACCCACCCTCTGGGGCCCTGGGACCTCGGAGGATCCTAGCGATGATAATGTGAAGTGGTAAACACGCAAATATTTTCTTTTCTTTTATATATATATTTTTATTTTCTATATTCTTTGTTTACAATCCAAAAGCTTTCCCCTTTCCCAGTTCCCCCCTCCCCATATGTCCCATAAGTCCTCTTCTCTCCATCCATTCTCCTATCTTTCCCCCTCCCTTTTCTCTGTCCTGGTACTCCCCTACAATGCTGGATCAAGCCTTTCCAGGATTAGGGCCCTCTTCTTCCTTCTTCATGGGAATCATTTCATATGCTAATTGTATCTTCAATATTCAGAGCTTCAGGGCTAATTAATATCCACTTATCAATGATTGCATTCCATGTGTATTCTTTTGTGATTGTGTTACCTCTCTTAGGATAATATTTTTCCAGTTCCATCCATTTGCCTAAAAAAATTCATGAATTCATTGTTTTTAATTGCTGAATAGTACTCCATTGTATATATATACCACATTTTCTGTATCCATTCCTCCGTTAAGGGATATCTGGGTTCTTTCCAGCTTCTGGCTATTATAAATAAGGCTGCTATGAACATAGTGGAGCATGTGTCCTTATTGCATCCTGGGGAATCCTCTGGGTATATGCCCACGAGAGTTATAGCAGGGTCCTCCGGAAGTGTCATGTCCAGTTTTCTTAGGAACCACCAGACTGATTTCCATAGTGGTTGGACCACCTTACAATCCCACCAGCAGTGAAGGAGTGTTCCTCTTTCTCCACGTCCTCGCCAACACCAGAAATGAATCCACACACCTATGGTTACTTGATCTTCGACAAAGGAGCTGAAAACATCCAGTGGAAAAAAGATAGATAGCCTTTTCAACAAATGGTGCTGGTTCAACTGGAGGTCAGCATGCAGGAGAATGCGAATCGATCCATTCTTATCTCCTTGTACTAAGCTCAACTCCAAGTGGATCAAGGGCCTCCACGTAAAACCAGTCACACTGAAACTAATAGAAAAGAAACTGGGAAAAACCCTTGAGGACATAGGCACAGGGGAAAAGTTCCTGAACAGAACACCAATAGCTTATGCTCTAAGATCAAGAATTGAAAAATGGGATCTCATAAAATTACAAAGTTTCTGTAAGGCAAAGGACACCGTCAAAAGGACAAAACGGCAACCAACAAATTGGGAAAAGATCTTCACCAATCCTACATCCAATAGAGGGCTAATATCCAATATATACAAATAACTCAAGAAGTTAGACCCCCCAGGGAACCAAATAACCCGTTAAAAAATGGGGTACAGACCTAAAGAAAGAATTTTCACCTGAAGAAATTCGGATGGCCGAGAAGTACCTTAAGAAATGCTCAACATCATTAGCCATTAGGGAAATGCAAATCAAAACAACCTTGAGATTTCACCTCACAACAGTCAGAATGGCTAAGGTTAAAAACTCAGGAGACAGCAGGTGTTGGTGAGGATATGGAGAAATACTTTCTTTTCAATTGTACATTGCTTCCAGACATGTTTCTTTGCAACTTGTTGAGCAACGCTTCAAGATGTTGGACTTCTGCAGTAGATGGTGCTGATGGGTGATGGGTTGACTTAAGGTGGGGGGGGGGGGCGAAACACTTTCATGGTTTTATTATAAACCAAAAATTTTGGACTTGTAAAGAGGTATTATTGCAATAATGCACTTTTTTTACTTGAAATGTATTTGTATGATATAAAGTTATTACTTTAAACAAAATACAAGTTAGGGGCATTTGTTTATAGAGTTTGGATAATTTATAACAAACAAATTTTCTAATGTTTCCTAAATACTCATTTTGGGTTATATATATATATACATATATATATATATATGTATATATATATATTACATTTAAAGTAATTTTACAGTTCTATGATGGATCCTCTTATAGAAACATTATCAAAATGTAGAACTCATCCACATTTTTGAGTATAATTCAGTAACTTGATTACCAGGTTTTTTTTAACTTATTGGTCTTGTATCTTTAAATCATGACTTTAAGCCAACTAGCCTACTTTACTAATTTTAATGCAGCTAATACTTCCTTTCCAATTGTCTCCCTTTGTCTAAATGAGAAAAGTCGAAATGATCAAAGAAAGAGGTCTTACTTTCCAAAACTTTTCAGATACTCAAAAAAAAAAAAAAAAAAAAAAAAGGATAGTGTTATATTTTCCACCTGACTTTTTTCTCTTTGCTGTTTAAGCCAAATGTAGACTTGGTCTTTTCAGAGTTGCCTAGCTCTTCTAACTTTTCTCCAAAATGGTTCAAAGTAGACCAAACCAATGTAGCATTGTTTCTTCAATATGTGAACCCCAAAAGAAAAGTGCCTTGTATCCAACAAACAAGCAAATCCTTATAAGTTCTAAATTAGTATATGAAGCAGTGAAAAGCTATTAATATTTTTATTTCTTGTTTTAAAACCATAAATTAAATCTGATGCTTGAAGAAATTTAAAAAAAGAACATTATCATCAGATAAATTCCTTAGATTTGAGATTCTAAAAATTATGAGGCTAAATAAATTTATATTTCACAAAATATAAATTTATTTAGTCAATTAAATAAATTCAGTGAATTATTAAAGTGAATTCTTTGGCTATTTCATTACAATAAAATGGGACTACCACAGGAACATATCTCAAATGCACTGACCTCACTGGCAGGGTGGTTTTGATAGTAGATTCTGAAGCTAGCCAGTTCAAACCTAAGCTGGAAAGATCTGAGTAATTTCTAGCCAAGAATCAAAAATAAATTTAACAAAATACTCTAAATAACTAAGGTGATAGGTAACATCATGGAAATTTCTCATTTCTTTGTATGTCATTGTTTCATAAAATTTAGTATTTATGCATATCTTTGAAATTTCCATATCTTGAATTCACTTTTTTATGAGATGAAATGTGTAATGGGAAAGTTTTATTTGTTAAAACTCATATAGGAATATTTGATTCTCTTCATTGCTTTCAAAGATGTGTGCAAATGGAAGGAAAAACAATTCCAATACAATCTTTATACAGTCCCTAATATTCAACTATATTCAGTAGCCTATTACTATTGCATATGTATTATGCATTAAATAACAATTATTTTGTTAAAATAATATAAAAATAAGAAATATGTAAACACTGTATAATTAACAATATGGAATTTTAGGTTCAGTGTAAACACTAAAATTATTATGAATACGATGATTTTATGTCATCATTTGAACCACCAAAACAAGTCTTATAAACCACAACAGTGTTAAACACCATCTAGACATTTTAAAACAGAATGTTTTATTTCAAATAAGAGTTAAGTTGTATTTATGCCTCATAAATCACTTTCATATAATATATCTTGACATTTATTCAGCTTTAGAATTGATAACTGGCTGTAGAAGATAAATAGCTTCATTTTTTAAGTCTAAATTTAATCTGTGAACGAATTTAAATTAACCCTTAATCTAAATTTAGCTTTTCTGGCTCCTTGTAATTGATATTTAAAAAGTAAAAAAATTGGTCTGAAGTTCTCTTTCTTTGTTGGATCTTTGTGTGGCTTTGGTATCAGCGTAATTGTGGCTTCGTAGAAGGAATTGGGTAGTGTTCCTTCTGTTTCTATTTTGTGGAATAGTTTGAAGAGTGCAGAATTCTATCAGACCTTCAAAGAAGAGTTAACACCAATACTCCCTTATGAACATCGATGCAAAAATACTCAATAAAATTCTTGCCAACCGAATCCAAGAACACATCAAAACGATCATCCACCATGATCAAGTAGGCTTTATCCCGGGAATGCAGGGTTGGTTCAATATACGGAAATCCATCAATACAATCCACTACATAAACAAACTCAAAGAACAAAACCACATGATCATTTCATTGGATGCTGAAAAAGCATTTGACAAAATTCAGCATCCTTTCATGCTTAAAGTCTTGGAGAGAACAGGAATTCAAGGCCCATACCTAAACATAGTAAAAGCAATATACAGCAAACCGGTAGCCAGCATCAAACTAAATGGAGAGAAACTTGAAGCAATCCCACTGAAATTAGGGACCAGACAAGGCTGCCCCCTTTCTCCTTATCTTTTCAATATTGTACTTGAGGTACTAGCTCGGGCAATTCGACAACATAAGGAGGTCAAAGGGATACAAATTGGAAAGGAGGAAGTCAAACTATCATTATTTGCAGACGACATGATAGTCTACCTAAGTGACCCAAAAAACTCCACTAGAGAGCTCCTACAGCTGATAAACAACTTCAGCAAAGTGGCAGGTTATAAAATCAACTCAAGCAAATCAGTGGCCTTCCTATACTCAAAGGATAAGCAGGCTGAGAAAGAAATTAGGGAAATGACCCCCTTCACAATAGCCACAAACAATATAAAGTATCTTGGGGTGACTCTTACCAAACATGCGAAAGATCTGTATGACAAGAACTTCAAGACTCTGAAGAAGGAAATGGAAGAAGACCTCAAAAAATGGGAAAACCTCCCATGCTCATGGATCGGTAGAATCAATATAGTTAAAATGGCCATTTTGCCTAAAGCACTATACAGATTCAATGCAATACCCATCAAAATCCCAACTCAATTCTTCACAGAGTTAGAAGGAGCAATTATCAAATTCATCTGGAACAACAAAAAACCCAGGATAGCTAAAACTACTCTCAGCAACAAAAGAAAATCTGGGGGAATCAGTATCCCTGACCTCAAGCAATACTACAGAGCAATAGTGTTAAAAACTGCATGGTATTGGTACAGTGACAGGCAGGAGGATCAATGGAACAGGATTGAAGATCCAGAAATGAACCCACACACCTATGGCCACTTGATCCTCGACAAAGAGGCTGAAAACATCCAATGGAAAAAAGATAGCCTTTTCAACAAATGGTGCTGGTTCAACTGGAGGTCAGCATGCAGAAGAATGCGAATTGATCCATCCTTGTCTCCTTGTACTAAGCTCAAATCCAAATGGATCAAGGACCTCCACATAAAGCCAGACACTCTGAAGCTAATAGAAAAGAAATTGGGGAAGACCCTTGAGGACATCGGTACAGGGAGAAAGTTTCTGAACAGAATACCAATAGCGTATGCTCTAAGAGCAAGAATTGACAAATGGGACCTCATAAGGTTACAGAGTTTTTGTAAGGCAAAGGACACCATCAAGAGGACAGATCGGCAACCAACAAATTGGGAAAAGATCTTCACCAATCCTACATCAGATAGAGGGCTAATATCCAATATATATAAAGAACTCAAGAAGTTAGACTCCAGAAAACCGAACAACCCTATTAAAAATGGGGTACAGAGTTAAACAAAGAATTCTCACCTGAAGAACTTCGGATGGCGGAGAAGCATCTTGAAAAATGCTCAACTTCATTAGTCATTAGGGAAATGCAAATCAAAACAACCCTAAGATTTCATCTTACACCAGTCAGAATGGCTAAGATTAAAAATTCAGGAGACAGCAGGTGTTGGAGAGGGTGCGGAGAAAGAGGAACACTCCTCCACTGCTGGTGGGGTTGCAAATTGGTACAACCACTCTGGAAATCAGTCTGGCGGTTCCTCCGAAAACTGGGCACCTCACTTCCAGAAGATCCTGCTATACCACTCCTGGGCATATACCCAGAGGATTCCCCACCATGTAATAAGGATACATGCTCTACTATGTTCATAGCAGCCCTATTTATAATTGCCAGATGCTGGAAAGAACCCAGGTATCCCTCAACAGAAGAGTGGATGCAAAAAATGTGGTATATCTACACAATGGAGTACTATTCAGCCATTAGAAACAATGAATTCATGAAATTCTTAGGCAAATGGATGGAGCTAGAGAACATCATACTAAGTGAGGTAACCCAGACTCAAAAGGTGAATCATGGTATGCACTCACTAATAAGTGGTTATTAACCTAGAAAACTGGAATACCCAAAACATAATCCACACATCAAATGAGATACAAGAAGAAAGCAGGAGTGGTCCCTGGTTCTGGAAAGACTCAGTGAAACAGTATTTGGCAAAACCAGAACGGGGAACTGGGAAGGGGTGGGAGGGAGGACAGGGGAAGAGAAGGGGGCTTATGGGACTTTCGGGGAGTGGGGGGGGCTAGAAAAGGGGAAATCATTTGAAATGTAAATAAATTATATCGAATAAAAAAAACAATAAAAAAAAAAAGAATTTCCATTATTTCCAATCTGGACTAGGACTCCTAGACAATATGTTTGTGCTGACTTTCTATAAAAAAAAAAAAAAAAAAAAAAAAAAAAAAAAAAAAAAGTAAAAAAATTTAAAAATGCATTATTGACTTCAAAAATGTAAACTGTTATAATCAGTCATATTTCATTCTGGAGGAAATACACCATCTCAGATTCAATTTATTGAAAATCTGTGAGAATGAATTGAATATTTATCATTTGTCCTGAGACTTATCTGTATATCAACTAGGATTTTTTTTTTTCCATTATACTGGCAGTAACACATTGTCAAGGTAGAAGCAGGAACTTAGGACCTTTCACAATCTGATCTGCCAGGGATGAAATCAACAGGAGATATATAAAAACACACATGGGCAGCCCCACACCCCTGCTCCCTGTGCTAGTGACTGTGGTGTCACTGGTCTGATGGTTATAGTTTCCTTTGAATTTTTTGTTTATATACAGAGAGTGAGAGACCTTGGAACACTCAATGGGATGTCTCCATCAAATCCCTCACCCAGGGGCTCATCAAACTCTACAGAAAAGGAGGGAGAAAGACTGTTAGATCCAGAGGGACAGAGGACACCAAGGACACTGTCTCTCAGGGACAATAGGACTGAGGCACATACAAACTGGCAGAGACTGCGGAAGCAGGCACAGGGCCTGCACAGCTCTAAGCCAGGTAGAGTCTCCGTGCTGAGAGGGAAGTAGAAACAACTCCCATCTCCTACCTCACACTATCTCTGATTGGCAAGCTCCAAGGAAAAACTAGTTGTCTCCAAGGGAGTCTCACTGGATATACTGAGACAAACCACACTGAAGGGAAGGACCCACACCCATTAGTAGATGACCGACATAAAACAAACTCAAAGGAATTATGGAGAGTGTCGAATATTGCTTTGCTTGAACAAACAGTGAAGAACATTGGTTCACCTGGATTCAGATTAAGTATAAAGTATAATGATCCAGTTGTTTTTCGGGAATATGGATCTAGGTATCAAGAAACCATTGACAGTCACAACATTGACATTATTATAAATCAGCCTTCCCATCCCTTCCACTTGATTGCAGATTTTGGAATGTGTTGGTGAGAGCTTTTTCAACCCAATACAGTTGGTTCGTTTCAACCATAAATGCTTTGGAGGGGACTGTCCAGGAGGATCGCATTTATTTAGGACTAGTTGTACAAAAAATCCTATTCATTAGATTAAGACCAGAGTTCTGGAAAGGTGTGTCTAAAGTAAAAGGAAGTAAGAGGAACTAGGACAGAAGATAAAGAAGCCTTAAAGCTCTAACTTTGCGAGAATCTTTTGATGGCCCAAACATCTGTTTCCACACAGGTTGTAATTTTTGTTTAGTTTCCCAATTTATTTCATTTTTCCTCAGCATATACTTTTTCCTCAGTACCTTCATGTTAGGTAACACACAGAACTCAGAAGTCACAAAGATCCATGAAAGAATGGCAAAAAATCGTATAACTTATCACTAGCCAAGAACATGTTGATGAGCCTGTACGTATTCATCTCTGTAATTCTCCCAACCACCTTACCCTCTCAGACGAGCAACAAAGCAGTTAAGTAACTTGTTTGAAGTCACCCAGGTAGTTACTAGGAAAAAGAAGAATTAACCCTAAGTAGTCTATCTCTACAATTAACCTTTAATTCTATGTTAATTCATTTCTGAGGACATAATTCTTGTCCAAAGAAAATTTAAGAGTCCAGATTATAAAAATACATACATTAGTTTGAATAAAATTAACTCAATGAGGTAATGGATGATTAGGTTCAAATGAGCAACGGTGGTAGTGGTAAGGAGACCAAATCCCTTCAAAATGTTCTGTTTCTCTTTTAGTCAGGCTATTGTGATATGTAAGCAGTTAAGGAATCGCTCCACTTTATTTAATTCTTTGTCTCCCTGTGACTCTCCTCAAGAATCAGTCAGTGTCATGTTATCCCATAGTCAGTGCAGGGTCTGCCTCACAACTCAAAACTTCAAAATGCATGTGGAAAATATTTCAGAGTCATACAAATGTAATCTTGGAAGGAAGAGATGTGGAGGAGGAGAACTGCAAAGGCAAAAACTAAGTATCTCTATTAATGGAAGGCTGAGTTTTTAAAAAAATAAAATAGCACTGAAGTTTAAACAAACCCTTAGGAACACCCACTTATATGAATTGCAGGTGTGGGGAAAGATGGTTCTAGAAAAGAGCTTGCAAGTTCTAGTACTATAAATGCATTAGGAATGAGGATCCAATTCCCAGGCTTGCAGTTTCAGTTGCCCACAAATTACAAGACACAGACAGAGAGGGTTTGCATCTAAGTGGAAACCGGATGTGCAGCTGGACAGAGCAGCCCTCAGTGAAAGAATGGCTGGCTGTAAGCGTCAGACAAGGCAACAGTCTCAACATGGCAAGATCATTTTGTTGTAAAGTGTAGGAGGGGATAGAATAGTTAGTAAGAGGATTTGTTTGTTTATATTGGCAACTCATGGTTCGAACTGAATGCTGTTTAGGATAAATCTTTGCCCTTAACTTTTTTTTCGAATCACTAAATTTAGTCCTCAAATGATAATTTTTATCTACCATATAATTGACCTAAAATACTGGGTTCTGTGAAACATTAAAATAATTGCTATTATTCATCACAAAAGAACCTAAAGCTATGGCGCATCCTTTTAAATTTGGCAGTTCGAACATTTTCATAATCCTATGTGTTGTGAAACATACTTACAGTTCTTCATTGGCAAAGTCATTTGGCAGAAATACACGATAATGAGGGTGGTGGGTCCAACGCCCTTCCTTGTCTTCTCTAGTTAACTTTAGACCAGGTTAGGAAGGTGCCAAAACCTCCCAGGAAAGTCTGTTCTGTGAGCCATACACCCTTTCACTTCCTTTTTATAAGAGTGTGGGTCATCAGTCTCAATATGCATACCAATTTTTGAGTTAGAGGGTATCTTATTCTGTAAAATAACTTAAACCACCTATATAGTTCATGGAAATAGAGGCTTATGGTAGCATCGGTAGATTGACCTTTTCTCTATATGTAGTTGTCTTAGTCAGGGTTTTTATTCCTGCACAAACATCATGACCAAGAAGCAAGTTGGGGAGGAAAGGGTTTATTCAGCTTACATTTCCACACAGCTGTTCATCACCAAAGGAAGTCAGGACTGGAACTCAAGCAGGTCAGGAAGCAGGAGCTGATGCAGAGGCTATGGAGGGATGTTTCTTACTGGCTTGCTTACCCTGGCTTGCTCAGCCTGCTCTCTTATAGAGCCCAAGAATACAGCCCAGAGATGGTACCACCCACAAGGGGCCCTCCCTGCTTGATCACTAATTGAGAAAATGCCCCACAGCTGGATCTCATGGAGGCACTTCCCCAACTGAAACTCCTTTCTGTGTGATAACTCCAGCCTGTGTCAAGTTGACACACGAAACTAGCCAGTACAGTACTTCTTGGTTTGGCTTATCAGAACTTCTTGGTTTCTGAATACAGGTTTGAATTTCACATGCTCACAGTCTGGCTTAATTTGCCACACTCGTGGCTATTCACACGAGACATGTTGACGCAGCCACGCGGAAGCTTCAGAATGTCCTTTCCCCGACAGGATGGAAAACGAAAAACAATTTCCTCTGTCAAAGGAAGCTGAATCCATTAGTGTCACCATCAAAGACTTGAAAAATTCGATGTTTTGATTTATACTGCTTTCTCATTTAAACTGCCTCCTTGGCTTATACAGATGGTTGGCTGACCTCAGAGAACAAAACTTAACCAGGTGGTAAGGGCGAGTGCAGCTGTTTGTTCTGTTTTAGTGTCTTGCTGGGGAGAAATCAACAGAACTGGTTGATTTCTGCTGCACAGCTTAGCTACAAAAAAAAAAAATCTTTTCTCTCTACATGTTTTAAAAGTGTGGCTAGACAGAACAGCTCATTCTCATGCAGAGGGAACACAACTAACTATACCTGAATGTTCTCTTCATTGAACGATGTCAATTTTCTGCTTTCCTAACTTAGTCTTTGGAGCTCATGGCCCTGTGATCCTACAGAAAATCTTGTCCATCATAAGGAAGACATCATGTTGATTGGACCAAATAAGTAAAACACGGCGACTATCTTTAGAAGATGTGCTTGTATCATAAAACATAAAATAAGCCCCTGAAAATGCACCTTTGCAACATGGTGTATCTAGGAACCCAGTGATTTAAAGCATCGCTGGAAAATCTTCCAAAGGAAAAAGACCGGTTGTTACGCCTTACACTGACTGTTGCTTAAAAAAAAAAATGGACGTTAGGATTTGTTCTCATTTAATGTTGAAACAATATATAATCAGAGTGGTGCTCCAATCCATCAACTAAACAATTGAGAAAGCCAGTGAATGTTGGTGTGCTTAGAAGAAGGAAGGCTGTGTGACATCTAGGGTGCTTTACAAGCTGGTCCACCACTTGGGGCATATGCCAAAGCAAATTTAGTGGCACTTCCAGTGGTAAAAGCTAAAAATAAAGATAAAAAATGCTCTACAGATTTTATCATCCTGAAGGGAGAAGTTAAATGAACACTAAGATTTTCTAAAACAAAGCTATATCCCTTTCTGAAAAAAAAATCTGGTTCAAGGTAAGCCTAATCAGTGTGTTCCAGTGTGACCATTGAGAATCTATAATTTCTTTTACTTGCAGAAAAGATGACAGTTACATGTTTTTATTCCATTCAGCAATATTAATTTATAAACAGTACCTCCCAGACTTCTTCATTAGTAGACTTCTCATTCACGTATCTCATTAGGAAAATTTATGGAGATATTAGAAAGTCTGAATCTCAGTCTTTTATATTTTACTCAGAATGGAAAATATTTTAATGCCAAATTTGGTACATAAAATTTTCTCTGTTATCACTGTCTTCAAACTATATATGGAAAGAGAAGGCAGTATATATGTTATTTTTACTTTTAATGTGGTACTTAATACTAAGTAATTTATCTCTAAGTGTAATGTGCTGTTTGTAAACATATATGTGCTCATAAAATTGACTGTTTATTACAGGATCTGCATGCTTAAGACATAAATACCGTCTCCCTAATAAAAAAATCTTCAAAATATGTATAATGTTAGAAATTCAACATATATTAGAAACTACTCAAATCTGTGCTAGCAATACACATGCCCATGAGCATGTGCAAATGCACCATACACATACACACCACACCACACACACACACACACACACACACACACACACACACTTACAGAGGGGGGACAGGGAAGAGAGGCAAAGATTTATACGTGAACTTTAAAACATAATCTTGCAACATTTAGTCACTCAAAGTACTATTTCTTTTCATGTCAAAATTAGCAAATCACTGTAGAATTCCTCAAGAGTCTGCTTACATATTATTGCATGATTGATTGTCCTGGTATGAAACAAAGACATTTGCAGCCTTGGCTTGTAGCATGGCTGTCCTGGGGCTAAAGTGAGTTTTGGTGTTTTCCTTCTGGCATGCAGGTGTCGTCTGTACTGCTTGATTTGACCCCAAAGGCACTCTTGTGAAAAACAAAGGTTAAGAAGAGATATGGTAAACAGTAGGAGTGAAAGGGAAGCTAATTATTTCAGGGGAAAGGCCACAGAAATCTGATTTAGCACCTGCAAAAGTTTGTGGGCATTTATGCATCTGTCTCTGGAGATTTGTGGGAGATGTCAACGTAAGACACACCACCTTTTCTCCAGTTGTTTCTGGAGCCATCTGTGGGTAATATGTTCAGAGAGTGGATGATCTGACAATGTAGAAAACACAACAAATGGTAAGGATTGGAGCCTTGCATAATGAAATACAAAACAAAGATCAAAGTCCCAGGGACAACTGGGTAATTGGTTTCCTAAAAGAACAGCCCAAAGCAAGGAAAAGAGCTCCAACATCTAAGCAACCAGAATATCAGGAAAACATAAACAAAAGCATGTTTATCTTATACCTACCACAGAATTTTCTTGTGTCCTTTTTCTGTTTAAGCCATTGGGCAGCTGCACAGACTACAGTGGACGTCCTGCTTTAATTTGCTTAGAGTAAGAGATTATTTTGAAAGTCTGGGGGTACCTTTGACATAGCAAAATCCAAGAAAAAAACTCATGAGTGTAAATGTGTAAGTCTATGAAAACCCAACATACAGTACAATGAAAATAAACTTCAGAAGTCAACAAAACATTCGAAGCATTTGAGATTCTATGCTGATAAAGGACGTTCTGTCTTTGAAAAGATAAAGTTCACTCTAAAGACATTTTTACTCCTCAGACTCCTTCTGTGAGCATACAGGAGAGAACAGAGGAAACACATTTTTTTTCTCATGATAAAAGTCTCTACAGTCAGACATTAAAATACCCACTGTCCAGTTTTTCTGCATGATTCCTTGAGCAAGGAATCTCAAGAAAGTCATGAGAGTAATCCTATTTCTAGTCCTATCAATTTATTATTTTTTTCTTGATAAAAGCTCTTTTCCATCAATCCTATATGAACTTTGTAAGATTGCCTTAGTGGGCAGAGAAATGAACTCAAAGTGACTAACGCAGTCAGTTCCTTAAGCATTAATGATAATGTTCGATATCATCACAGTGTTCCATATTTTTAATATTGATGAATACAAAAAAGGCTGAAGTAGAAAACATAATGTGTGTCTTAGAATTTAACATATTTTAAAACGTTATAATCATATATTATTGGTAGCCATGAACAAAAGATGCTTTTGATCCCAATATCATTTTTAAATTCAAATGTATTTTTAAACTATCTTTCAACTTCTCTATTCTTCCCTAACCACCATCAAACAAGGACTTACATATTCTCACTATATCTTTTTTTTTCTTTCGAGAAAGAGTCTTGTGCATGCGAGACTGACTTTAATTCTACTCTACAACTGAGAGGAGAATAACTTTGAACTTGTGACCCTTCTGCTTCTGTGTCCCGAGTGTTGGGTTTACAAGTATGCACCATCACACTTGGATTTACATGGTGCTGAGGATCAAACCTAGGGTTTCCTGCATACCAGGCAGGTATTTTATCAACTGAGGTACATCTTCATCTAAGTCGTTTTTCTTTTTTTCCTCAATGTATGGTATGGAGAGTAGTAGGAGGGTGTTAGAGGACAATTTGTGGTAGTTAGTTCTCTCCTTCTATCTTGTCCACCCCACCCAAATCTTTTGTCTTCACTAAATCAGCTCCTAATATTTGTAAGATGTGAACCAAATATACAACAGAAATCAATATATTATTTTGCCTAAATGTCTGAATATGAATCAAGCTAATAAACTAATATATAATTAAATTATATATTTAATTTAAAATATACTTCTTTAATAATCGCAAAAGCTGTTTGAGTTTAGAATTTTTGGTTTTCCAGAAATTCTACAACAGAATGGATAACCAAGCAAGTACTCACTATTTTTCTTTATCTTATGATCCTATGACCCAGTCTTTCTTTTATAATTAACCCAGTAACATGCCGTGCATAGGTATGTAAGCAGCATGCCCAAGTGCTGTCATTTTCACCCAAAGAACATAGGACCAATCTGAGACAGCTGCTGGGTGGAGCCTCTCAAAGGACAGCCATGGGAGGCTCTTGGCTACAAGTGCAGTGTAGCGTCATTAGTAGTGTGAGGAACTGGTGCCTGGCCATGGGGGTGGGTCTGAAAATGGGCTGGTCCTGGCCCAGCCATTCCTTCAGTCTCTGCACCATCCTTGTTCTTACATTTCTTTTAGACAGGACCAATTTTGGGTCAAAGTTTTGTAAGTGGGTTGGTGTCCTCATCCATCCTCTGGGGGTACTGTATGGCTACTGGAGGTGGTCTCTTCAGGTTCCATATCTCAACTGTTGGGCATTTCTGCTAAGGTCACCTGCATTGACTTCTGGGTGCCTCCCTCATCTTGTCTTTGGGATTTCCTAGAGAATCCTCCAATCCCTGATCCTTGGCAGCTGCACATTTCCATTTATTCTCCCGGCCCGCTGGGACTGCCTCGTGTCTCTCCCCATGCCTGATCCTGCCTCTCTGTTCCCCTAGCCCTCCTCTCACCAACTCAGGTCCCTCCCTCCCTATGCATAGACAGTCTCTTTTACCATCATCAAAAGTCCTTCATCTCTTCCTGTCTTTGAGCTTTTTCTTTTAACAAACTGGACTACATACCACTCTCAGAATAGATCATTCCTTTTCTCTTCTTATTCATTATGGTATTTTATCTACCTGGTATGCCATGAACTTTCTCATTTTCTAAACCCTGACTAAAATTTAATTATTCATGTCTCACTTACCTTTAGATTCATTGGATTGTATCTAACATTACATAGAATTTATGAAGTTAGCATAATTCATACTGAATTTAATTTACATTAACAGTCTCTTAGTTTAAATTCTACCCAGAGGCACACCTTGAGAAAAAGATTTATATGCAAACAATTCATTTGCAAAATACAGGAATCATAAATACAGAGTAGAAAGATAGGAGGAGGGAATGGAACTCAGTCAGTTTAAATCAAGCCAGATACTTTGTAGGCAAGTAGTTTAGGATATCTACCTCTTAAAAGACACAGAGCAAAAACTCTATATAAACAGAAATATCTAAGAAAAGCTAATTTTTAGAATTTCAATAGGAAAAAAATTATCATGTAGGCCACAAATAAAATATTTCAGTCAAAGCCCTAGTATATGTAATCATTTATATTGTTCAATAATAAATAAAGGAAAGAGCAAAGGAAAAGATGGAGGAAAAGAAGAAAATTAAGGATAGAAGAGAGAAGGAAGGGAGAATGGGGCTTCAATCTGTGGTCATATGATAGGATACAGGGTTTAATTCCATTTTCTTGTATCTGTTGAGATTTGCTTTGCGGTTAATTATGTGGCCAATTTTGGATCAAGTTCCATGAAGTATTGAAAAGAAGATGTGTTATTTTGTGTTTGTGTGAAATGTTTTGTAACTATCTGTTGGTCCATTTGGTTTATAACATCTGTTAATGCCAGTATTTCTCTGTTTAGTTTTGTCTGGATGATCTATTCATCAGGGGGGTATTGAAGTCTCTTACTGTTAGTGTGTAAGAGGCAATATGTGATTTAAGTTTTAGTACAATTTCTTTGACAGAAATGGATGCCCTTGTGTTTGAGACATAGATGTTAAGAATTGAAATGCCATCTTAGTGGATTATTCCTTTGATGAGTCTGTAGTGTTCTTTTCCATCTCTTTTGACTAGTTTTGGTTTGAATTCTATTTTGTTAGTCATTTAAATAGTTACACCAGTTTGCTTTCTACGTCAATGTACTTGGAATATCTTTTTCCAAACTTTTAACCTGAGGTTCTATCTGTCTTTGATGTTGAGGTGTATTTATTGAACGCAGCAGAAGGATTGGTCCTGCTTTCATATCCGTTCTGTGAGTCTCTCTTTTTAGTTGAGAACTGAGACGATTGACATCGGGATGCTTCAAAGACCAAAGATTGTTGATGACTGCTATTCTGGTGGTAATGGTGATAGTAGCAAGTGTGTGTGTTTCTCTTCTTTTCGTTTTGTTGGAGTGAAATTATTTATTTCCATGGATATAGCTAATATCCCTGAGTTGGAGTTTTTCTTCTGTAGGGTTAAATTTCTAAATAAATATTGTTTAAATTTGACTTTATCATGGAACTTTTTTTTAAAAATCAACCCTAGGATGGTTGTTACTATTGTCAACTTGCCAAGATTTACAATCACAAAAGAAACACATTTCTTGAAATGTCAGTGAAGAGTTATCTATATTAGGTTAATTAAAGTAAGAAGATCCTTCCTCAATGTGAGTAACACCATTTCCAGGCTGGGCTCAGATTGCATTTTTTTAAAGAAGGGAAAAACAGCTGAGTGCTCACATTCATCTGACTGTGTGTCCTGACAGTGGATGCACTGTGACCAGCTGCCTGCCGCCTTTTATGGGCCTTTTTCCATGAAGAATTAAAATTCATGACAATATTGAATTTTTGGCTTATTCTTCACCTGACTGAATTCATATTACCACAATAAAGAACACATTCTACTAGTGGAATAATGAGATCCATTATCTCTTTGTCATCTTTTTTTTTATCATTTCACTCTTTCATTATATTTTCATCAGAAGCATTATTCCATATCATCAAGATCTTCCAGTCCCTTAATCTACTTTTTCACAGTTATGATACATATTTTTTTTTATTTTGTCCACAAAACAGTCTAAGGTCTATCTACTTTTTTCAGATTATCTGCCTTATATTATGTACTTATTCTGAATAAGTCCAGTGATTTGTGTCCTAAAACCCAGTGAGGTTCCTGACTACTATAGAGTAAGAATCACACAACTGTAATTTGTTTTGTTTCAAAGGCAGTACCTCTAAAAGCATCCTGGTCATTATCCAAGGACAGCAGACTCCATAGCTGGGTCAAATACTTCTCTTAGTTCCCTGTGATTATTGCAAATATCCTACAGTGTATCAGAGTCCAATAATGTCAGACTCTTACCACTGACCATATTCAAAACTTTAAATTTAATATTTTTTAATACTCATAGTTTATGACCCATTTCCTTTATCCACTCTTCAATTCATCAGATATGCTAAAAACTAAACATCCACCCTCCTCCCAGGACAGTGATTCATGGCTCCTTCTCCATCTTCTACTTTTCCAATCTACCTTGTGCTCAAACCTCTACCATCTGACTTTTGACTTGTAGGTGCCACACATCTTTTTATTTTTGAGTTAACATTTCATCTCTTCATCATCCTTTAGTTTTTCAACTAAATGGATTTTGGCCAATATATAAAAACATAAAATTGTAGTCATAATTTTGTACTATTACATTTTTATGTAAATGAGTCATAAATCCATTAAGTAGTGATTTCCCATTTTTCTCCCCAGACCATTCTTTTTACTATAAGGACTGCTAGGCGAATGCTTTATTGCTGAGTTGCACCCCTTGTTCTCAGACTATTATTTAATATTGTCTTTCTAAAGTTCTATTTCATTCATCCAAACCTCTGTATGTGCCCTGTGGCTCTAACTTTATTATTCTATTGTTCATATCATGAAAATCAATTGGTACATCAATACAGATAGCTACCAATCTTTATCATTATATGGCAGCAGATTTCCTACAATTATACTGCCTAATGACCAACTAGACATTCCATATGGCGAATACTATTTATTAGGAATTCACTTTGTGAAAACTAGTAGGCACTACTCTAAACAAGAATTTGAACTTTATGTTTAATAATATTTCTGTGAAGCAATTACTATCATTCTTCTCATTTTGCAGATGACTGAGTTATAGTAAGACTGTTTGCCCTGGGGCACATTGCTTAGAAAGCAACTTTAAACAATATATTAAATAATCTGATTAGAAGTCTTGTACAGAACCAAAGCTAGAGACACGGAAATCCTCAGGACCACCTCTGCTTCTCTCCATAGAGTTATATTCCCCTTCTGTTCCTTTCCCTGCCTAATGTCAAACAGAACATTAAAATAATGTATTTAAACTAATTTTGTGTTTGGTTCATTTAAAAATTGTGAGTTAAAAGCCTCCTGAGATAGTTTTCTTCCAGCGATAAATTTCTTCCTAGCAATATGAAAGCACTTATTACAAAGCACTTATAATCCAAACAATGTTTCAGGATTCAAAATGAGCAGCAGTTTGTGTTCAGACAGAAAAACAATGTTTCAAACCATGTGTGTGTGTGTGTGTGTGTGTGTGTGTGTATATGTGTGTGTGTGTATGTGTGTATATATACATATATATACATATAATGTATACATATATATGCTTAGTCATTTTTAGCAGATATTTTATTTATTTACATTTCAGTGTTATCCCCTTTCCTGATTCCCCCCCCCAGAATCCCCCTATCCCATCCCTTCTCCTCCATCTATGAGTGTGTGCCTCCACCCACCCACCCACTCTCACCTCCCTGCCCTCCATTCCCCTTACACTGGGGCATTGAGCCTTCATAGGACCAAGGGCCTCTTCTCCCATTGATGCCCAACAAGGCCATCCTTTGCTAGATCTGCAGCTAGAACCATGGGTTCCTCCATGTGTACTCCTTGGTTGGTGGTTTTAAATTAATTTCTCTAGTTTCGGGCTCTATATTTTGTAAGGGGTTTGCTTTAAGTATTAGAGAACAGGATTTTTCTTCCCAAGGTACCATCTTTTGTTGAATACCATAGCCAGGCTCTGTCATGACTGTCCTGAGGCCTTAGAATGCTGTTCTGCAATGAGTCATTAAGGAAGAAAGGCACTTGCAATGAAGAGTAAAGCCTCATAGCTGTTGTCCATTACATAAGCACCAGAACACAACTGTGACAAGTATACTAAAATGTTTTTTCTTTGACCCATGATTATTACGTGATGTTTGGTAAGAAGGAGCGAAGGTCTTTTTACTTGAGTCTATTTTTTTATTATTTATTGTAGGCCTTTACTGGAAGTGTTCTATATGGTTTTATAATACCTTATATGGTTTTCATCACTTATTTTTATGAATTATTACTGATATTTATAATCAAGCTATAAATAGTTCCATTTATTGTTTTAACATGTTTTAGACAAAAAAATATTTTTACATGTTTAAAGTGCCCAAAACTCCATCTTCTACTCCAATTTTAAAAATATTTTAATATATTCTTAGAAAGTTTAATATGGTGTCTTAGAATTTTGTTGTTGTGAAAAGAGATCATGACCATGTCAACTCTTATAAGGGAAATCTTTAATTAGACTGGCTGATAGTTCAGAGGTTAGCTCATTGTGGCAGGAAGTATGGTAGCACACAGGCAGGTATAGTACTGGAGAAGGAGGCAAGAGTTTTCCATCCAGACCGGCAAGCAGCAATAGAGATCCTGGGTTTGGCTTGAGTATTTGAAACCTCAAAGCTCACCCTAAGTGACTTCTCCCAATACCTCCCCACACACTCCATAAGGCCACAGCTAAATCTGTGAGTCTAAAGAAAAGTGTGCGGGAGTGAGAAATTATGCCTTCTGTTTATGTGTCTCTAAAAGATGCCGACTTTGACTATAGTAGATGAGTTGTTTTAGGCATTAAGTGTTTGGGATCAAGAAAATGATTTCTTCATTTTTTTTCTAAGTTGAGTCATAGTTTACAAACTATTGCAAACTCTTTGAATATATTTCACAGTACAAATTTCTAATTATTAATTCTGTTTTATAATTTTCTCTATGAAGTCTACCTAGAGAATATATATTTCTCCACACAAATATCTAAGTCTTTTTTATTTTATTTTAGTATTTATTGGATAATTATTTAAATTTCAAATGTTATCCCCTTTCTGGTTTTGCCCTTGGAAACCCCTATTCCATCCCATTTCCTCGGCTTCTATGAGGGTGCTCCCCTTGCACCCACCCACTCCTGCATCTCCATCCTGGCATTCTCCTACACTGAGGCATTCATCGAGCCCTCACAGGACCAAAAGTCTCTTCTCCCATTGATGCCCAGCAAGGCCATCCTCTGCTACATATGCTGCTGGAGACATGGTTCCCTCCATGTGTTCTCTTTGGGTGGTGGTTTAGTCCCTGGGGTCTGGTTATTGATATTGTTGTTCTTCCTATGGTTGCTAAACCCTTCAGCCCCTTCAGTCCTTTCTCTAACTCCTCTATTGGGGACCCCAAGCTCATTACAATGGTTGGCTGCCAGCATCCTCCTCTGCAAGGGTCAAGCTCTGGCTGAGACTCTCAGGAGGCAGCTATATCAGGCTCCTATCAGCAAGCACTTTTTGGCATACCATGTGTGTTCTTTGGAGACTGGGTTACCTCACTCAGGATGATATTTTCCATTTCCATCCATTCGCCTGCAAATTTCATGACGTCGTTGCTTTTAATAGATGGGCAGTACTCTATTGTGTAAATGTACCACATTTTCTGTATCCATTCTTCTGTTGAAGGACATCTGGGTTATTTCCAGCTTCTGGCTATTATAAATAAGGCTGCTTTGAACATAGTGGAGCATGTGTCGTTGTTAGATGTTGGAGTATCTTTTGGGTATATGCCCAGGAATGGTATAGTAGGGTCCTCAGGGTAATACTATGTCCAATTTCTGAGGAACCATCAGATTGATTTCCAGAGTGGTTGTTCAAGCTTGCAATCCCACCAAAAATGGAGGAGTGTTCCTTTCTCCATATCTACACCAGCATCTGCTGTCCCCTGAGTTTTTGATCTTAGCCATTCAGACTGGTGTTAGGTGGAATCTCAGGGTTGTTTTGATTTGCATTGCCCTGATAACTAAGGGTGTTGAACTTTTCTTTAGGTGCTTCTTGGTCATTCGATATTCCTCAGTTGAGAATTCTTTGTTTAGCTCTGTACCCCATTTTTCATAGGGTTATTTGGTTCTCTGGAGTCTAACTTCTTGAATCCTTTGTATATATTGGATATTAGCCCTCTATCAGAAGATCTTTTCCCAATCTGTTGGTTGCCGTTTTGTCCTATTAACACTGTACTTTGTCTTACAGTAGCTTTGCAATTTTATGAGGTCCCATTTGTCAATTACTGACCTTAGAGCATAAGCTATTGGTGTTCTGTTCAGGAAAATTTCCTCTGTGCCTATGTATTCAAGGCTCTTCCATACTTTCCTCTATTAGTTTTAGTGTATCTGGTTTTATGTAGAGCTTTTTATGCACTTGGATTCTGTCTGTACAAGGAGATATGAATAGATTGATTTGCATTCTTCTATATACTAACAACCAGTTGAACCAGCACTATTTGTTGAAAATGCTGTCTTTTTTCCAGTGGATGGTTTCAGCTCCTTTGTCAAAGATAAGTGACCAGAGGTGTGTGAGCTCATTTCTGGGTCTTCAATTCCAGTCCATTGATCTCTCTGCCTGTCTCTGTACCAATACTATGCAGTTTTTTTTTTTTATTACCAATGCTCTGTAATACAGTTTGAGGTCAGGGATGGTGATTCCTTTAGAAGTTCTTTTGTTGTTAAGAATAGTTTTTGATATCCTGGGTTTTTGTTATTACCAATGAATTTGCAAATTATTCTTTCTAACTCTGTGAAGAATTGAGTTGGAATTTTGATGGGGATTGCATTGAATCTGTAAATTGCTTTCGGCAAGATGGCCATTTTTACTATATTAATCCTACCAGTCTATGAGCATGGGAGATCTTTCCACCTTCTGAGATCTTCAATTTCTTTCCTCAGAGACTTGAAGTTCTTGTCATATAGATCTTTCACTTTCTTGGTTAGAGTCACACCAAGATATTTTATATTATTTATGACTATTGTGAAGGGTGTTGTTTCCTTAATTTCTTTCTCAGCATGTTTATCCTTTGAGTAGAGGAAGTTACTGATTTATTTGAATTAATTTTATATCCAGTCACTTTGCTGAAGTTGTTTATCAGCTGTAGGAGTTCTCTGGTGGAATTTTTGGAGACACTTGAGTATACTATCATATCATCTGCATATAGTGATATTTTGACTTCTTACTTTTCAATTTGTATCCCTTTGATCTCTTTTGTTGTCTAATTTCTCTGGCTAGAACTTTGAGTACTATATTGAATAGGTAGGGAGAGAGTGGGCAGCCTTTTTTTTTGTCCCTGATTTTAGTGGGAAACGTTGCCAACATTCCTTTATATTTTGTGTCTGAGTAGTTACAGGTGATACTATTTCTTCTGAAAAATATGTTCCAGACCTGTCACCTCATTACTACGTTACCTTACTGTGACCTAAGTTGAGCAGCATATCCTACCTTGATACTATTAGAATCCTCCTAATCTTGGGTTCTTTCCTCTTTCAGTCTTTCTTGTCTACTGTCATTAGAATGAACCTTGAACACTAACATTTTGGGTCCATGACTTTGTTTATCAGATAAAGGTGCTTGGTGCACAAGCCTGAGTCCCTGAATTCTATCCTATGTAGTGGAAAAAGATATCAAGCTCCTGTAATTAGTCCTCTGGTTCTATAGGTGGACACACCACACAGACACACACACACACACACACACACACACACACACAGAGTAAATAAATAAATAAATACATAAATAATTAGTTCTCTGGTTCTACAGTTGGACACACACACACACAGAGTAAATAAATAAATAAATAAACTCTTTAAATCTACCATTCTGATCATTATTTGAAACTGTGAGCCTCCAGGGGCTCATCACTGTCTTAGATTAGATGTCCAACACTACAGACTGGTCCTAACGTTAATTCCCTCTTTCGTGCTCTTGGAGCTCTCAGTTCCAGAACTGGACACGCTTTCTTGTCTCTTTTGTTAGCTTTCCTTGGAATAGTTTTCTCCCCCCCACCCCACCCCCCTGATCCCATGACTAACTGGCTCTCCCCTCTCCATATGCCCTTGGGTAAACTTTCTCTGGCACTCCTCCAGCACCTGAAGGAATGAGGTGCCTCACTTCTAATTTCTCAAAGCACCTTGGGTGCAGATCAATCATGGCAGTTTTCCAACTACAATACACATGTAAATTTACACTCCTATCTCCAACTAATCTTGAACTTTCTAGCAAGAGGAGACTACTTTCAACTCTACCTCCTCAGGCAGAGCTACAGAGCATAGTAACCGAAACTGAACAGGTGAAGAAATGATTATAAGCGAGTCAATGAAAGAAAGAATACATTAGAAGTACTTTCATCTTTTACTAAATTTGTTCTTTGAGAATTTTCATACATGTATGTAATGGGTTCTGATTACTGTCACCCTCCCATTCATCTTCCCACCCTAATTCTTCACCTACTCATTCCAACTAGTCCCCTTTCCACATCTGTGTCCCTTTTGTTCCACAGAGTAGAATTTCTATAGAGCAAACACATAAAATTATAGTTAATATATGAAAAAGCAACAGACAAAAGGTTCTGTTACATAGGCCTCGTGGAGAACAGAAACATGTACAACTTGTGTCTATGCAGCAGAAAAGAAAAATATGAATAAGGATGGTTTTTCAAATGTGCTTTACCGTGACCTTTACCTGCATTTTGAATGCCTTGCTCCCTTTGACGGTATTGTAATCCTCTACACAAAAATGTTCAGTTTTGTGTGTGTGTGTGTGTGTATGTGTGTGTGTGTATGTGTGTGTGAAATTCCTGTTCAAGCCAAACAGCTTATGAATAAATAATGCGGGAATTTGTCTTCCATGACCGTTTCTGTGGGCAAGTGCTATGAAATTCTTGTGCAGAAAATACAAACTAATTCTAAGGGATCCTATGAGAATATGAATGTTATGAATTAGAGATTCAATCAAAAGAAGACAAAGTGTCCCTACCACTTGAGTCTGTGGCTAAATGCCACAGAAAGCCTTCCTCTGATCTTTTCAGTGACCTTTTCAAATACTAATTAGTTATTTTAATGGTCTATGAATACAAATAGGTGTTTGTCACTGTCCTTCCTACAATGCATTATAAGGCATTAGCAAAGCAAAATAAATTTGATAGTGAAGGTTTAATTGCACAGCTTGAACACACACTTCAGTAGGCGATGCAAACCCTTCTCAGTAGGTGCCCTATGAAATGAAGTGATTTTCATGAATAATTCATTTTTATTACAAAAAAGCACTTCTGGTAAGATACAATTTGCAATAATGGTTTCCAAGATAGATCAGTGAGAATCTGAGGCTGTCATTGTTAATTTGTTTTCGTTTAGATTCGAAAGGTCACTTGGCACTTGCACCATGGGAATGAGGACTGCCTTTTCTGTTTCTCCATGTCAGCATGCTGCGTTCCTTATTTTTCTTTTTTTTTTTAAAGATATTTTTAAAACCATAACAGTAAAGAATTTTGTTCTGGTGCAAAAGAGGCCGAGAGGCACGAAACCCCACTCCTGAAAGAGCAGTGTCTACCCCCTGTGGCTCATCACCATGCCTTCCGACCTGGCCAAGAGGTCACCCCTAAAGAAGGAAATGGAGACACTGTCACAGAACCTCAGGTGGCAGAGGAGAAAATTGAAGAGGCCAATTGAGAGAGACCACAGAAGTGGGTTTGCTGACCAAGGAGATGGAGGACCTTGAGATGACCAAGACTGCTGCCTGAGCTGTCACGGGCATCCTGGCTTCTCACCCCAACAGTGCTGATGTCCACACTATCAACCTCTCCCTCACCTTGCATGGTCCAGAGCTGCTCAGCGACACTGAACTGGAATTAAACTCAGGACGGCGCTATGGCCACATTGGCTTAAAAGGAATTGAAAAATCCATGCTGCTCTCTGCTACTGGGAAAAGTGAAATGCCCATCCCTGAGCACACTGGCATCTACCATCCGACTCCTAGTCATCGTGAGATGCCTCCTAGTGGACAAAAACACCCTTGCAGTGTGTGATGGAGGTGCACACACAGCGGGTCATGCTGGAGAGAGGCTGAGCGATTCCCTCATGAGGATATGGAGTGTGAGAAGCTCATGGAACTCTACGAATTGCTGGAAGGCCTGGAGGCTGACAGAGCCTAGGGCTTCAACGATCTTACATAGATTGGGTTTAGCACCTGCCGTGCAGCGCCAGAAGCTGAGACTTCAGTGGTGCCTGGCTGATGAGATTTGCTATTGTTAGAGCCCTCTTTATTTGGCTCTTCATGCTGCTTCTGGATGAGTCTACCAACCACCTGGACCTGGATGCTTGCATATGGCTGGAAGAGGAACTTAAGACTTTCAAGCACATTCTGGCCCTTGTGTCCCGTTTCCAGGGCTTCCTGAATGGGGTCTTTACCAATATCACCCACATGCACAACAAGAAGCTGAAGTATTACGCGGGTAATTATGATCAGTATGTGAAGACACGGCTGGAGATGGAAGAGAGCCAGATGAAGAGGTTTTACTGGGAACAGGACCAGATAGCACACATGGAGAACTACATTGCCAGGTTTGGCCATGGCAGTGCCAAGCTGGCCCAGCAGGCCCAAAGTGAAGAGAAAATACTACAGAAAATGATGGCATCTGGACTGACAGAAAGAGGTGTGAGTGAGAAGATGTTGTTATTTTATTTCCCACCGTATGGTAAGATCCCACCACTTGTCATCATGGTGCAGAATGTGAGCTTTAAGTACACAAAAGACCAGCCTTGCATCTACAATAGTCTAGAATTTGGCATTGACCTTGACACTTGAGTGGCTCTGGTAAGACCAACGGAGCAGGCAAGTCAACACTATTGAAGCCTGCTAACTGGAGAGCTTCTGCCTACAGATGGAATGATCTGGAAGCATTCTTGTGTCAAGATAAGGTGTTAGCATTAGCACGGACAGGAGCACCTGGACCTGGACTTTTCATCGTTAGGAGTATACATGATGAAGAGCTACCCAGAGATCGAGGAGAAAGAGGAGATGAGGATGATCATTGAAGATATGGCCTCACTGGGAAACAGCAGGTGAGTCGAATCTGGAACCTGTCAGATGGGCAGAAGTGCCAAGTGTGTCTGGCCTGGCTAACCTGGCAGAACCCTCACATGCTCTCTCTGGACGTGCCTACCAATCACCTGGACATAGAGACCACTGATGCTCTGGCAGATTGTCGCGACCACCCTTGCCGGCAAGGAATGACGCAACACAGGAAGATCTTCTCCAAGCAGTTTACTCAGGATCCCTGTACAAGCTTCTTCTGACCCTGGAGAGAATAAGCCAAGTCCTTAAATACTAATACCAGCCAATCAGGCTTAGCCACATGGGCATTGCTGATAGGTTGTATCCATGCAGAAGGCGCAAGACTCAACAGGCTCCACCCAAATAAGGAGTTGTTTACTATGGGGAGCCTGCCAGCGGGAAGGCGGAAAGCAAAAACCGGCGCCATTTTAAGGGCACGGTAGCAAACAGCTCCCTACAGCAGATGCCATCAATGAGTTTGAAGGTGGCATGATGCCAGTCAGCCACGACTTCAGATTCATCCAGCAAGTTGCACAGGAGCTTTGGTTCTGTGAGAAACAGACAATCACCAAGTAGCCTGGAGACATCCAAGCCTACAAGGAGCACCTCAAGTCCAGGCTGGATGGACGTACCAAGAGGACACACAACGCGAGACTCAGCTAGGCTTGGGTCAGGAATGCAGCAACCTGGAGACTGCCAGCTGGCACCTGACCCTGCACTCCCTCCTCGCTGCAATTCTGCACCCAGCCTCTCCTGCCAGCCTGCCTTCACTGCATCATATCCCCAGCTGGACAGCATCTGTCTGCTTCTCACCTTCCTTCCATTTGGGTCTGTCTGTCTGTCTGGACTCAACTGGCTGTTCTCTCCAGACCCTTGCTGGTTACTTTGCGCTGATGCATGCAGCCAGGGCCCAAGCCCTGGAAGGATTCAAGAGTCTCTCTTTTATTTTTTCTGTTTACTGGTAGAGCCGTTAATGATATCATATTTAATTTTTGAAAGGGTATCATTCTTTTAAACCAGAGGAACATTAAAGACAATGAGCAAAGAACAAATAATGTGATTTATTGAATATAAGTCTAGCAATAGGATTATTTATGTAATGAACAAAACTGTAATAAACATAGAACTATCAACATTTCATTAACAAGTATATAATTTAATTGCTTTACGTTCAAATTTCTATATGTTACATAAAACTACACAAGCATAAAATGTGTCAATAAGATCAAAAAATATAGTTATGGGTTTACAGGGTTAGATTAAAACAGTTTCTTTATTCATTGCCTTATTTGTCTTTTAAAGGTTAGTTTATTTAAAATATTTATATTAGGAATTATAGTTAATTTCAGCCTTTTATGGGTTTTGGTGATGTTGGAGAAATATTGCCAGCCCATCACCCCTAATCTTTATTGCTTCTGGTTTGGAGCTCTTTGCCAGGGCCTAGTCCTGGTCAGTATTTTAATAATTATTTGACAGTGTAGATCTATGCGTCATCTACCAAGTGTTCAATAAAGAAAAAAGAAGCTAAAAAATTTTTGTATTATCTAGTAAAAGTTTTATGCTACCTCAAACAAAATAAAAATTTATAAAACTTCCTCATGTTTAATACAATACATACGAAGAACTTCTCCCAATTTCTACTAATGACCTTCTGACATAAGTAACCTGGATATAAAATTTTTGAATATAAAAATGCATCGGCCTCTTCTATGGGCTGAGTAGCTCTGATTGAAATCATGGTCATGGCATGACGTCTGTAAGAATTCTGTGATGCATGCTTGAAATCCAAGCACTCAGGTTGAAGGAAAAGGTTTACCAATTAATTGCTAGATTGACACTACCCAGTAAGACCTAGTCTCAAAACAAAATACAAACAAGAGTCTTATGGTGATTTTTTTTTAATCCTGAAACAATAACCTTCCATAAGAAGGTTATTTTTTTCACACACAAATGTAACCACGTTGATTACTGTTTAAAGAAGGCAGGGAAAACAGTAGTTTAATTGTGAAGATGGTGTGAAATCCTGTCAGGTTTCCTTTCCTACAAAATACATTTGAATTGCGGGTAATAGATTCCATGCTATGTGCCTAATACAATAAAATGTTGCATTTAGGGAAAAAATGACGTATGAGATATTGTCTAAACATACTCTGAATTTTTACTCCTGGATAGGAAGTACTATCCTTCTTATCTCTCTCTACTTAATACAAGATCATTGTCTCAGAACAGTTTTTTTTTTAATTTATTGATATATTTATTTACATTTCAAATGATTTCCCCATTTCTGGACCCCCACTCCCCGAAAGTCCCATCAGTCCCCTTCCCTCCCCCTGTTATCCCACCCAACCCTTCTCACTTCCCTGTTCTTATTTTGCTCTATACTGCTTCACTGAGTCTTTCCAGAACAAGGGGCCACTCCTCTGTTCTTCTTGTACCTCATTTGATGTGTGGATTATGTTTTGAGTATTCCAGTTTTCTAGGTTAATATCCACTTATTAGTGAGTGCATACCATGATTCATCTTTTGAGTCTGGGTTACCTCACTTAGTATGATGTTCTCCAGCTCCATCCATTTGCCTAAGAATTTCATGAATTCATTGTTTCTAATGGCTGAATAGTACTCCATTAGTACTTTTAATCTCAGCTACGACTTAATGACAACGTAAAAGAGTGAAGCCTCAATAATTCTAAGCACAATGGATTAGATTTAAACTTCTAAAAGGTAAAGAATTCTTCCTCAGATATCAAAACAGGCAAAGACATGACCTTTGTTTTCTGTCAGGCAAACAAGTCTGAGAGTTAAAACAGTCTCTGATTACAGGATTCCTTTTAGCCTTTGCCTAATTGGGCTGACAACAGCAACAGCATTTGGATCCCTGATGACACGGAAACATTTTTGAAGTTCTGCTTTCCTAAAGGTCAAGAGATTGTCGTGGTTGCTGGCACTCACTGCCTCGGTTATGTTTGAGCAGAGACCCCCCAGTTAAGGAATTGCTCAATGGAAGAATGGATGCAAAAAATGTGGTATATATACACAATGGAGTACTATTCCGCCATTAGAAACAATGAATTCATGAAATTCTTAGACAAATGGATGGAGCTGGAGAACATCATACTAAGTGAGGTAACCCAGTCTCAAAAGATGGATCATGGTATGCACTCACTAATAAGTGGATATTAGCCTAGAAAATTGGAATACCCAAAACATAATCCACACATCAAATGAGGTACAAGAAGAACGGAGGAGTGGCCCCTGGTTCTGGAAAGACTCAGTGTAGCAGTATAGAACAAAATCAGAACAGAGAAGTGGGAAGGGGTGGATGGGAGAACAGGGGGAGGGAAGGGGGCTTATGTGACTTTCGGGGAGTGGGGGGCCAGAAAAGGGGAAATCATTTGAAATGTAAATAAAAAATATATTGAATAAAAAAATTAAAAAAAAAACCAACAGATCAGTGGTTCTCAACCTTCCTAATATTGTTGTTGTGATATTTTATTATTGTGTCTCATGTTGTGGTGGCTCCCAAACATAAAATTATTTTGTTGCTACTTCTAAAAAAAAAAAAAAAAAGGAATTGCTTCCATCAGACTGGCCTATGGTAAGGTCTACAAGGCAATGGTTGATTGATGATTGATACTGGAGGAACAGCCTACTGTGAGAAGCACCACCCCTAGGCAGGTAGACCTGAGCTGTATAAACATGGAGCTGAGCGCAGACCTGTGACTAAGAAGAGAGGAAACTGTCAGTCAACAACAAGTCAATATGTGCAAGCTAGTAAGTAAACAGCATAGTCCCACAGTGTCTGCCTCAGGTATTGCTTGAAGACCTGCCATGATGTCTCTCAATGAAAGGTTGTAACTTAGAATTGTAAGGTGAATAAATCTTTTCCTTCACGAGTTGCTTTTGCTCATTGTACTTATCACAGCAACAGAATGAAACAAAGACACTGACTCAGGCAGAATCAAAGATGGCATCCATTTTGTTTGGATGTCATACTCTGAATTAGTTTTTCATTACCAGCTCTACCATATGATGGTAACCATCAGTGTCTCAGAAGGAATTTCCTCTTTTTTTCTTCTAATTCTAGGACCTCTATTGATTGCCTTGGTTCGTGGTCACATTTATGATGCTCGTCCAACACTGATCACAATTCTTCCTGTTCCACTTCAAGGGCTTCATCTCAAGAATCATAACAACTGTGACTTTGAAGCAGGATTGGAAATGTGTCCCTTGTTTGATAATGTTTTGACCTTCCGCTCCTTCAATGTATTCTAGCATATCAAGTTCTTAAGAAACATAGACGCAAAGAAAAACAATGGAGTGTTTTGTGTGGCTTCTGTCCTATCTGTAGTTACTTCCCTTTTGACTCTTCATGTGTTTCGGCTTAGAAAATAAATCTCTTTTAAAAATCATTTTTATTGAAAATGAATTTTTTCACACAGTATATTCTGAACTGGTTTTCCATCTACAACATCTCCCAGAATCTTCCCACTTTCCTACTCACCCAACTTTAGGCCCCACCTCTCTCTAATAAACAAGCATAAAAAAGCAAACAAAGAAGAATTAAGGAATAATAACAACAAAGAGAAAACCCAAGAGACATATACACACATATACACACACACACATATATGTATAAATATCTATAAAAACATAAAATTATAAACCATAATATTCAAGCAAAAGACTAATGAGACAAAACATGGCCCCAACAGCTATATGAGACAAAAAGTCTACAGAAGTATTACTGACTTTATTTTGTGTTGGTCATTTATTGTTAGGGTTGGGACCTGTCCTGAACTATAGTTAATATTCCCATTGAGCTCTGCTGTAGAAAACTAATTGTTTTCCTTTTTTGAAGAGATATCAATTGGAGGTGGCTTCTTGGTGAGGAGTGGTAACTCTTTCCCTCTCTCTGCCCTTGGTTACAATCCGACTTGAACATGTACAGCTCCAGCGGATACTGCTACAGGCTCTGTGAGTTCATGTGTGTACCAGGGCTGTCGTGTCTGAAAGGACTTGGTGTCATCCATCACCTCTGACTCTTAGAATCATGTGCCTTCTCTTTTGCATAGGTCTGTGAAGCCCCGAGGGGAAGGGTTAGATGAAGACATCCCATTTAGGACTGAGTGCTCCGTCTCTGTACGCTGCTCAGGAGTAGGTCTCTGTATCAGTTCCCATCTTCAAGAAGAAGCTTCTCTATTGATAACTGATCCAGATTCTGATCTATGGGTAGAGCAGAATGTAGATAGGAGATGTCTTAATGCTGTCTTTGGCAGAACAATAATATTTGGTTCTCCCCTAGGCCCATGACCTATCTAATTTTATGCTTTTGGCCACCTGCATGGTGCTAGCCATAGTTTCATCTCAGGAAGTAGATTGAAAATTGAATCAGGTAGTGGTCGGTTATCCCCACAAACTTGGTACCACTATTTTACCAGTGTCACATAGACAAGACACTATTGTAGAACACAGGATTTGTAGTTTGGTTGGTGTTTCCCTTTCTCCTGTAGCCAGGCAGGCCTTCCAGCGGAGCTGTACAAACACCAGCCCACCCACAAAACATTTGACACAAAATGTCTCCTGTCTACAAGATTCAGGGACAAAAATGGAGCAGAATGGAGGGAATGGCCAACAGAGATGCCTTACGATTCACCCAAAGTCTTTGTCTCTATCACATTAAGATTAGCTTAAATGCTAAACATTGTTTGTGCATAAATGGAACTCCTGTGTAACTAGGTTTATTTTTGTTTTCTTTGTGTTCCTGTTTAAGATGCAGCAATAGTCAGTTTTGATTGACAACTTGACACAATGTAGACTCATCAGGGAATAGAGTTTCAATGAGAAATTGTCTAGATTAGGTTTGCCTGGGCGCGCCTAGCCAGATTATTTTCATCGAATTAAAGGAAGTGGAAAGACACATCCTGAATGTGGGCAGGGCTGCTTCATGCGTTGTTCCTAGAACTGAGTGAGAAGGAAAGAATGACTTGAGTACCAGCATCCATGCAGTAATTCATTCTCTTGCTTTTGACTGTGGTTGTAATGTAACCAGCTGCTCCTAGTTCCTTCTGCTTTGAGCTCCCCACAGTGATGGGTTGTTGTGGGGGGTGGTTCCATAATTGTTTCTTGATTGGCTCAATAAAGATGGCAGAAGCCCGTTGCTGGGCTAGGATATAGAGGTGGCAAGTCCGGGTCCCAAGAGGAAAAGCAAGAGGTGAGATAGAGAAAACGGCTTTTTTATGATCAGGCTTTGGAGAGAGGAGGGCAGACACCATGTAGGCCTGAGGGCTATTAGAACTGGTGGTGGCCTCAACCACCAACACAGGATAGCTGATGAGTTTAGGACAATAGATTCCAGGCCCAGTGGTTGTATAATGTGGCTGATTTTAAAATATGAAGATTGGGGTATTCCAATTACAGCGACTCAGATGGGCAGGAGAAAGCCGGCCTCCTGGGTGGCCTGTCCGTGGAACCGAGCAGTAGCTCCAGGTGTTTTCAGGAGGGATGGTTGGTGAGCCCCGTAGCAAGGCAGCTGGAGGATCGGATCGGAATGGGTGGCGCTCTCGGGAAAGCATTCGGTAGCCATGGGGGCTGAGTGGATTGCAGGCGAGCGGCTGTCGATCCCAGAGTCTAGCTGGAACAAGCGCGTTTTTAAAATTACATGCAACAGGCTGTAGTCTATAATTGTAGGTCAAACAAACCCTTTTCTCCTTAAGATTTATTTTTATTGTGTTTTGCTTCAGAAAGGGGGAATCAAGTTTACAGAGCTGCTAAGTCAAGTGTGGTAACATAGTACTCTAAGTACAACAGCGGCTAAGACAGAAGGATGGAGAGAAGGAGCCAGTCTGATACTGCACAGGCAGATCCAATGTCAGCCTCCTATTCCTACCAGTCCTCCATTATCTGGGCACCTCTCTACCCACCTTTCATCACATCTGCTGATCCAGAACCATACAGACCAAGAATGCCAGAGGCCTGCCGCACCAGGATCATCAAGATTAGGCCCCTTCCCAATACCTACCACAACAGGAATATCCAGGACTAAAGCCATCTAGAAGGCTAAAAGCCCGAGAAAAAAAAACACAGTCAACAAAAACCAGGGCAATATGACACATCTGGAGCACAGCTATCCTACTACAGCAAGCCCTGACTATCCCAACACAACTAAAACACAATCTTAGAAAGATGATAGAGGTCTTCAACAAGGAAACTTAAAAACTACAGGAAAATACAATTAAGTAGGCAACAGAAAGAAATAAAACTGTTCGAGACCTGAAAATGTAAACTGAGGGAATCCTAGAAATGCAAAACCTAGGGGAGAGAACAGGGACCACAGATACAAGCATTGCCAGCGGAATACAAGAAATGGAAGAGAAAATATCGGCCATAGAGGCTACAATAGAAGAAACTGACACATCAGTCAAAAACACTAAAAACAGACACAAAACATCCAGGAAATCTGGGGTGGTGTGAAATGACTTAACTTAAGACTAGAAGGTAAAGAGTCCCAGTTCCAAAGAACATAAAATATTTTCTTTTTTCCCCTTGGTTTCTTATTTATTTACATTTCAAATGTTGTCCCCCTTTCTGGGTTCCCCTCTGCAAACCCCTCTCCCATCCCTCTACTCCCACCTCTACGAGGGTGCTCCCCCCACCCACCCACTCCTGCTTCACTGCCCTAGTGCTGGGGCATTGAGCCTCCACAGGACAAGGGCCTCCCTGCCCATTAATGCCAATAAAGGCAATCTTCTGCTACATATGCAGCTGGAGCCATGGGTCCCTCCCTGGGCACTCTTAGGTTGGTGGTTTAGTTCCTGGGAGCTCTGTGTGTGTGTGTGTGTGTGTGTGGTCAATTAGTTGATATTCAACAAAATCATAGAAGAAAACTTTCCTAACCTAAAATAAGAGATGCGGCAGCAACCATGGAAAAAACCATAGGACAGGAGGAAAGCAGACCTGCTCTTCAGAACAGCAATGCAGACTGAGTTTTGAGTGAGCAGTGAGCTTTCTCCCTGTGGACTGGGAGGCAGGGGATTCAGGTGGCCGACAGAGAGATAGAGATCCACGCCTGCTCCTGCATCAACCGTCAGTTTGTCAGACTATCCTTCAATGATGCTCTCAAAGTGAGTAATCCCATGGTAATGGTGGACATAGATGTGCATCTGTGCTCAAAGAACAATACTAGATATTGTTCTTTATCATTTACACACATTTGGTAAACTCTTGGTAGCTTACTCTTCAGGCTTTTAAAAATGTCTGCTTTCTGGAGGTTTTGACTCTCTTTGCATAACACAGCCTTACATATGGTTTCTCAGGTGAGCAAAATGAGGAAAGGGTAGCAGAAAGAGAAGCAACAGCGTCTTGTCCCCTTGAAAATCACTCCTCTGTGGCATCTACTGTGAACACGATTGGCTTTGAGGCTTCCAAAGTAAAAATCCCATTTTTTTCATGGAAGGTCTATTTAATCTATTCTGAAGAAAGGACAAAATTGAGTACTCTTAAGTTATTGTCAGTGTTTTATCCAACTATCTCTGTGGTGGAGAAGTTCACAGCTGATGGGTCTGCCCACTGGAGATGTCTGGAGGATTTTGTCAGGATTGTTTTTTAGATCCTCTAAAGGACTTGATGAATCTAGGAAGGTATGATGGTAAGTCTGGATTTACATGAAGCATATGTCTTACCTCAGCTGAACAGAGGGGACAGATTAATTTTGTTTGTTTGTTTGTTTGTTTATTTATTTATTTAATCTATTTACAGTCCAGCTGCCACCCTCTCCTGTTGCTACCTCCCACAGTTCCCTGTCCCATTCCTCCTCCCAACGTCAGGCATTTTTCCCTCCATGGGGCCTCAAGTCTTAGGCACATCTTCTTCCACTGAGGCCAGATCAGGAAGTCCTCTGCTGTATATGTGTAGGGGGCCTCACACCAGCTCCTGGATCCTGCCTAATTGGTGACGCAGTGTCTGGGAGCTCCCAGGGGTCAGGATTAGTTGAGACTGCTCTTCTTCCTCTTCTGCTTTTTCCATCCTTCCCATAATTCAACCAATAGGGGTCCTGACTTCAGTCCAATGGTTGGGTGTAAGTGTACTGCCTGGTTTTGTGTGTGTCAACTTGACACAGGCTGTAGTTATCACAGAGAAAGGAGCTTCAGGTGGGGAAGTGCCTCCATAAGATCCAGCTGTGGGGCATTTTCTCAATTAGTAATCAAGGTGGGAGGGCCCCTTGTGGGTGGCACCATCTCTGGGCTGGTAGTCCTGGGTTCTATAAGAGAGCAGGGTGAGCAAGCCAGGGGAAGCAAACCTGTAAGCAACATCCCTCCGTGGCCTCTGCATCAGCTCCTGCTTCCTGACCTGCTTGAGTTCCAGTCCTGACTTGGTGATGAACCTGTTGGTGATGAACAGTAGTGTGGAAGTATAAGCTGAATAAACCCTTTCCTCCCTAACTTGCTTCTTGATCATGATGTGTGTGCAGGAATAGAAACCTTGACTAAGTATCTGTGTCTGTCTCTGTCAGCTGGTGGTGAGGCCTCTCGGGATCTCCTAGGCTCCTGACTGTAAGCACACCATAGCATCAGTGATAGTATCAGGCCTGGGTGTCTCCCCATGAGATGGATCCACAGTTGTGCATGTCAGTGGATTGCCTTTCCCTCAATCTCTTCTTCATTTTTGTTCCTGAAATTCTTTTAGACAGGAACATTTCTTGGTCAGAAACTTTGACTGTGGGTTGGTAACACCATCCCTCCTCTTGAGGCCCTGTCTATCTACTAGAGGTAGACTCTTCCAGTTCCCTCTCCCCACCACTGGTCATTTCATCTAAGGTAACTCCCATTGAGTCCTGAGAGTCGTTCACCTCCCAGGTCTCTGGTACTTTCTAGAGGATCTCCCCACCTCCCACTTCCCACCTCCCACCTTCTGTGGCTGCATATTTCCATTCATTCTGCTGGTCCTCGGGGCTTCTCTCCTGTTCCCCTCCCCATACCTGATTCTGTTACCCCTTTTCCTCCCCACCCTTCTGCAACCCAAGTCCCTCCCTCTTCCTCTCATGATTATTTTCTTCCCCCCTCTAAGTGGGATCGACACATCCTCACTTGACCTTTCTGCTTGTTAAACTTCTTAAGTTCTGTGGGTTGTATCCTCAGTATTCTGCACTTTTTGGCTAATATCCACTTATTAGTGAGTACATACCATGTGTGTTCTTTTGGGTCACCTCACTCAGGAGGATATTCTCTAGTTCCACCCTTTTGCCTGCAAAACTCATGTCTTCATTCTTAATAGCTGAATAATATTCCATTGTGTAAATTAACTACATGTTCTGTATCCATTCTTCATTTGAGGGACATCTTGGTTGTTTTCAGCTTCTGGCTATTAAAAATAAGGCCACTATGAACATCATGGAGCATGTGTTCCTGTGGTATGGTGCCCAAGAGTGGTATAGCTGGGTCTTCAGGTAGGTTTATTTTCAATTTTCTGAGGTACTGGCAGCTTGATTTACAGAGTGGTTGTACCAGTTTGCAATCCCACCAGCAATGGAGATGTGTTGCTCTTTCTCTTTTTCTAGTGCTTCTTGGTCATTCAAGATTCTTGTCCCTAATTTTAGTGGGATTGCTTCAAGTATCTCTCCATTTAATTTGATATTGACTGATGATTTTCTGTATATTGCCTTTACCATATTTAGGTATAAGCCTTGAATTTCTGATCTCTCCAATACTTTGAACATGAAGGGATGTTGTATTTTATCAAATGCTTTTTCAGCATCTAATGAGATGATCATGTGATTTTTTTGTTTACATAGTGGATTTTGTTAGTGGATTTTTGTATATTGAACCATCTCTACATCACTGAGATGAAGCCCACTTAATTAAGGTGAATGATTGTTTTGCTATGTTCTTGAATTTAGTTTGCTAGAACTTTATTGAGTATTTTTTGCATTGATATTCATTAATGAAATTGGTCTGAAGTTTTCTTTCTTTGTTGTGTCCTTGTTTGGTTTAGGTATGAGAGTAACTGTGGCTTCATAGAATGTAATAGGTAGTGTTCCTTCTGTTTCTCTTGTATGAATAGTTTGAGGAATATTGGTATTTATTAGTTATTCTTTGAAGGTCTGATAGAATCCTGGGGCTTTTTTTTTTTTTTTGGTTGGGAGGTTTTTAATGACTTCTATTTCTTTAGGTGATTTGGGACTGTATAGATAGTTTACCTGCTCTTGATTTAACTTTGGTATGCGGTGTCTGTCTATAAAATCATCAGTTTCATCTAGCTTTTCAAGTTTTGTTTAGTAAAAGCTTTTGTAGTAAGATCTAATAATTTTTGAATTTCCCCAGTTTCTGTTGTTATATCTACCTTTTCATTTCTGATTTTGTGAATAATCTGGATATTGTCTCTGTGTCCTTTAGTTAGTTTGGCTAAGGGTTTATCTATCTTGTTGATTTTCTCAAAAAAGCAACTTTTGGTTTTGTTGATTCTTTGTATTTTTCTCTTTGTTTCTGATTAGTTGATTTCCTGCAGTCCAATTCTTGGATGTGTTTGCTTGTTTTTGTTCTAGGGGTTTCAGTTGTGCTATTAAGTTGCTAGTGTAGGAGCTATCTCTCCAGTATCTTTATGAGGGCACTTAGTGCTATGAATTTTCCTTTTTGTACTCCTTTCATTGTGTCCCATAAGATTGGGTATGCTGTGTCTTTTACCACTTAGAAACATGATTTGCAGATTGTTAGGGACACCTCCAAATATTGCGGTCATGAAATTTTTTAGGGGTTTGGTTTTCTTTTTCATTGATATTCTAGGAAAGAAGCATCTATGTCTGTACAGTCTAAGGATGGGAAGAAGTCACTGCTGACTGTTAGTTCCATCCTGACCTGACATTCCCCTACACTTGGGCAACTAGCCTTCACAGGACCAAGGGTCCCTCCTCCCATCGATGTCCAACAAGGCCATCCTCTGCTACATATGTAGCTGGAGCCATGAGTCCCTCCATGTGAACTCTTTGGCTAGTGGTTTAGTCCCTGGGAGCTCTGGGGGTACTGGTTGGTTCATATTGTTGTTCCTCCTATGGGTCTGCAAACCCCTTCAGATCCTTGGGTCCTTTCTCTAGCTCCTCCACTGGGGACCCTGTGCTCAGTTCAGTGGTTGGGTGAGAGCATCCCCCTCTGTATTTATCAGGCACTGGTAGGGCCTCTCAGGAGACCACTATATCAGTCTCCTGTCAGCAAGCACTTGTTGGCATCCACAAAAGTGTCTGAATTTGGTAACTGTATAAGGGATGTACCCAAAGGTGGGGCAGTCACTGGATGGTCTTTCCTTTAGTCTCTTCTCCACACTTTGGCTCTGTTTTTCCTCCCATGGGTATTTTGTTCCCCCCCCCTTTTCATTCTTTTTTAAATTTTTTTTTATTGAATATCATCTTCATTTACATTACCAATGGTAAAACCTTTCCCGATACCCCCCTCCCCTAAGACACCCCAAGCCCTCCCCTTCTTCCTTCCCCCTGCCTCCACGTATATGCCATATATGCCTCTCCACCCAACACACTCCTTCCCCCTGCCCCCATTTCTCTTTGTTGGGGCCTCTGTTGAGCCTTTACCTGACCAAGGACCACTCCTCCCAGTGATGACCAACAAGGCCTTCCTCTGCCACATTTTTGGCTGGAACCATGTGTGCTCCTTGGTTGATGGTTCAGTCCCTGGGAGTCTTGGGGCATCTGGGTGACTGAAATCATTGTTCTTCCCATGGGGCTGTAAACCCCTTCAACTCCTCTGGACCATCCTCCAGCTCCTCCATTGGGGACACCATGCCCAGTTTTTTCCCCTTTTAAGAAGGACCGAAGTATCCACACTTTGGTCTTCCTTCTTCTTAAGCTCAAGTGGTCTGTGAATCGTATTTTTGGTATTCCAAGCTTTGGGGCTAATATCCACTTATCAGTGAGTACATACCATGTGTGTTCTTTTGTGATTGGGTTACCTCACTCAGGATGATATTTTCTAGTTACATCCATTTGCCTAAGAATTTCATGAATTCATTGTTTTTAATAGCTGAGTGGTACTCCATTGTGTAAATGGATACATTTTCTGTATCCATTCCTCTGTTGAGGAACACGTGGTGTAGAGAGCCTTATTGAGGTGCCATGCCACCTGGCAGGAACTTGACATCGACCAATGTTAACTTCCTCATCCAGCCTTTGAGTGGGAACTCCTGTGTTAGCCATAATCCCCTCCACCTAGGGTGGAGTGCTCAGACAAAGGTGAAGCCTATTGTTCTTCAAGGACCTGCAGTCTCCTGAGAAACACTAGCCACCTGTGGAGCAACTGAACTGATTCTGCTGAGAAGCTTCCAGACTTTCCCCCCTGCATGCATATATATATATATATGGAGTTCTTCATTAAACTTTGAGACCTTGGATAGCAGGTGTTGTTTTGGCCTTCATCTCTTTTTTGCCACCTTCCCATACATCCCCAGCTTCCCTTCCAGGTAACCCGTTTGATGTAACTGCGGGCAGTTACAATGTGGGTTCTTTTCAGCTCCTGGCTATTATAAATACGGCTACTATGAACATAGTAGAGCATGTGTCCTTATTTTATCTGTTAGAGCATATTCTGGGAATATGGCCAGGAGTGGTATAGTTAGGTCCTTAGGTAGTACTATGTCCAATTTTCTGAGGAACCGCCAAACTGATTTCCAGAGTTGTTGTACCACCAGCTTGTAATCCCACCAGCAACCTCTTTCTCCACATCCTCACCAGCATCTGCTGTCCCCTGAGTTTTTGATCTTAGCCATTCTGGATAGTGTGAGGTGGAATCTCAGGGTTGTTTTGATTTTCATTTCCCTGATAATTACACGTGTTGAACATTTCTTTAGGTGCTTCTCAGCCATTCAGTGTTCCTCCGTTGAGAAATCTTTGTTTAGCTCTGTACCCCATTTTTAATAGGGTTATTTTAGTTCTCTAGAGTCTAACTTCTTGATTTCTTTGTATATCTGTTGGTTGCCGTTTTGTCCTATTGTCAGTTTCCTTTGCCTTACAGAAGCTTTGCAATTTTATGAGGTCCCAGTTGTCAATTCTTGATCTTAGGGCATAAGCTATTGGTGTTCTGTTCAGGAACTTTCCCCTTTGCCCACGCCCTTGAGCCTCTTTACTACTTTCTTCTCTGTTAGTTTCAGCGTATCTGGTTTTATGTGCCATCGTTTTTTGTTAAGAAGTAGTTACTGACAGATACACTGATGATGCACTTTAAATGCCATCTCTTTTCTTAATTTGAAAGTCAATGGTTTTAGCACATACTTTGTGAATTTCCTTTCCTTCCCTCATTGGTTTTGCCTCTCTAATCCCAACCCAAATCACCAACAACAAAGAGACAGCCTGATTTGCTATCACCATGTGTCTTTTGATCATGATGTTCATGACAACCCTTCCACAACTAAGCATGTTAGCATCTTGGTTTGTTTCACAATCTTCTATAAAATAATCATGCCATTATGGGATCTCAAGATTTTAACCTTTATCTCTGTCTTTGATGATAGAAAATACATAGAGTCTATACTGAGTCATTTAAAACATAGAACATACCAGAACAATGTTAATTGTCAATTCCTTTATTTTGGCCTACAGTGAGAGAAAATAAGACTTTTAGAATAAAAAAAGGTTTTGCTGTGATTGTTTATTCCTTGGATCACAGACTCAGGAGACAATTTTGGACCAGCCATCCCACTCAAGGTCGGCAGATGAGGATGCTCAGATACCATGTGCTATGTTAGCAGTGCACTGTTATTTTAGAAAACAATATAAGTTATTTAGCATCTGATTGGACATTTTTATGGTATACTTTTAATTCTTTTTTTATAAGATAACAAACCCAAAAGGTTTATGCTTCTTAATTCATAAAACTACATACATTTCTAATCTTTTTTTCCAGAGGAAGCTTTATCAAGCAGTCAGTTTCTGAGCTTTGGTTTAATTTGTACTGTGAGCTGCTGCAGACTAAAGACTACTGTCCTGTCAAGAAACAGGATCACTCCACTCCCTGAAAGCTGTAGATGTTGTTATTTTTCTCCTGTGAACCTCCGTAGGGAAGCTTCAGAGAGGGCAATGAATGAACGAATACTCCTGGCATTAAAAATCAATCTGTACTGTGCAGATTTAACACTTAGGTGCAACCTTGGCTTGGCCAGAGAATCAAAAGCACAAAAGGACCAGTTTTACTTGTTTAAGCAGAGAGAATGCTACATAGAAATCCATCTTCCCAACTGTGCTGCGAGTCAGTGAATATGATCAGATAGGACAGCCGTTTGTCTTCTTGTAATGACCCGATGTCTCAGGAATTACATTTCTTTTCTGCAATCAATCACTTTTCAGTGTATTTCTGGAGATCAATGACCAAAATTCAACTTTATTGTCCTTTCTCTCCAGTGAGAAAAAACACTCTCAAATGGCTGCATTGCAAGAGCCAGTGAGCAATGTGTCTATATTCTTTCTGGTCAGTTTTGAAAACATAGTATTTATTTTACCACATAGTGACCTACTCAGATCTTAAAACCTTATTCTTTCTTTGTTTAATAAGATGTGTTTTTGCATCTTCTGATACCAGGTCACTTCCTGCTTATTGGCCACTTCTTCTAAGAGAAATGTTTTGCATTCGTGTGTGTGTGTGTGTGTGTGTGTGTGTGTGTGCCTGTGTGTATGTGTGTGTGTGTATGTGTGTGTGTGTGTATGTGTGTGTGTGCCTGTGTGTATGTGTGTGTGTGCCTGTGTGTATGTGTGTGTATGTGTGTATGTGTGTGTGTGTATGTGTGTGTGTATGTGTGTGTGTGTGTATGTGTGTGTGTATGTGTGTGTATGTGCCTGTGTGTGTGTGCCTGTGTGTATGTATGTGTGCGTGTGCTATAGCACATGTAGAAAGCAGAGGACAGCTTTCTAGAGTTGGTTCTCTCTGTTTGCTGTGTAGAGCTCAAGGATTAAGTTCAGGTTGTCAGACCTGGTGGTGCATGCCTTTACCTATTGAACCTTCTCACTAGCCCCGAACATTTCTGGATTTGGTTTTTCGAGACAGAGTTTCTCTGTGTAGCCCTGGATGTCCAGGAACTCACTCTGTAAACCAAGTTGGCTTCGACCTCAGAAATCTCTCTGCCTCTGTCTCCCAGAGTGCTGGGATTACAGGCGTGCGCCACCACTGCCCGGTGCCCTGGACATTTCTAATTCTGGTTGGCATATCGTGTTTTCTGAATTGCAAAGTGATTCAAAGAGCTAAGAAATCTATAACTACCCTTCAAGTCTCACCACTCTGTCTCTGAAATTTGCCTTGGAAGATTTATAAAATGGGAAACACTGCTTACTTACTATCCAGATAAATAGCTTGCACAGCTTAGTTACTGTAGTTTTATTTCTATTTATTGCAGAGAATTAAAACTTCTTTAAATGTCAACGTAACTATTATTTTTAGCCAGTTAACATTACCAAAGCTTTTTTGCAAAAATACTTTTACTTTCTTTCAAACCTTAACTTTCAAAATTATGTCAGCAAATTGTAAGTCTTAATACTTTTTAGAGCATTTATTGCTTAACGATTAATTTTACAGTTTACCACTAATGGAGGCTGGCTGTTACAGGCTTTCTACAGTCAGGAGTAATGATATTTGGATATAATTTACTCTTTTATTTGCGTTTATGTAAATAGATCCCCTACCCCTGAACACACAGCAAACTAGAATTTGCAGAACTGATCAGAAGCTGGTCAGTGCCAAGATGGTTTTGGTTTATTTTCAGTTGATTTTCTCATATGTTTGTTTTTGTTAAATTGTTTTCATACAATGTATTTTGATCATGTTTTCCGCCTCCTCGATCCTCCCTATTTCATTTCCTAGCCAGCTTTATGTTCTCAATCTCTTTCAAAAAGCAAAACAAAACAAAATGAAAAAACAAAACAAAACAAAACAAAAAAACCAAATCCACACAAAGCCACAAAAACAAAAATCAAAGCAAATGAGAAAAGACTGCTAAGTAAACAGATGTGCAAACATCACTTCCTTAGCACTGAGGAGCTGCCAAGGAACCCAGTACCAGGCATCCCGCTTGTTGAGTTGCTCTTATGTCCAATCAGAGAGCTATTGGTGACTGCCGAAGCATGTGTGTCGATACTGCATCAATAGGGTTATTATGCCGTGCTGATTCTTTTTTTTTTATTCGATATATTTTTTATTTACATTTCAAATGATTTCCCCTTTCCTAGTCCCCCCTTCCCAGAAAGTCCCGTAAGCCCCCTTCTCTCCCCCTGTCCTCCCACCCACCCCTTCCCACTTCCCTGTTCTGGTTTTGCCCTATACTGCTTCACTGAGTCTTTCCAGAACAAGGGGCCACTCTTCCTTTCTTCTTGTACCTCATTTGATGTGTAGATTATGTTTTGGGTATTCCAGGTTTCTAGGTTAATATCCACTTATTAGTGAGTGCATACCATGATTCAACTTTTAAGTCTGGGTTACCTCACTTAGTATGATGTTCTCCAGCTCCATCCATTTGCCTAAGAATTTCATGAATTCATTGTTTCTAATGGCTGAATAGTACTCCATTGTGTATATATACCACATTTTTTGCATCCACTCTTCTGTTGAGGGATACCTGGGTTCGTTCCAGCATCTGGCAATTATAAATAGGGCTGCTATGAACATAGTAGAGCATGTATCCTTATTACATGGTGGGGAATCCTCTGGGTATATGACTAGGAGTGGTATAGCAGGATCTTCTGGAAGTGAGGTGCCCAGTTTTCGGAGGAACCGCTAGACTGATTGCCAGAGTGGTTGTACCAATTTGCAACCCCACCAGCAGTGGAGGAGACCTCCACATAAAGCCAGACACTCTGAAGCTAATAGAAAAGAAACTGGGGAAGACCCTTGAGGACATCGGTACAGGGAGAAAGTTTCTGAACAGAACACCAATAGCGTATGCTCTAAGAGCAAGAATTGACAAATGGGACCTCATAAAATTACAAAGTTTCTGTAAGGCAAAGGACACCATCAAGAGGACAAATCGGCCGTGCAGATTCTTGATGATTCATAGGCATCGGAGCCACCCAGGACTGTTGGCTGCCCATGTTCTTTGGAAATTAGCATGAAAGCAGTGAAGGAGCATTCAAGTCGGTTCCAGATCAGGTGTTTCTGGGCCCTGTTTCTGAAGTACATATGTCTTCAGCAATAAGGACTTATCTTCTACCTCCAGGAAACAACCAAGTACAATAAATAATAGGCTGTATGCTTCAGGAGTCTTTTAGACAAAATTGTCCAAAAATTCAGAAGAGTACTTCTCATGCCTGGTACTGGGTTGGTTTGCTTGTATTTAGTAGTCTTTGGCTTTCAGTCGTAACACCACTGTCCTGGATCAGAAAAGTTCATCAAAATGATGTTTGTATATTTATATGCTGAATGATATGTTATGATAATGAAATCATGGTTATAGAAGGAGAATCTACAACCACTAGTTTACTAAAAATACACAATCCTGAACAGAAAATTAAAACCATTTGTCCTTGTGCCCACACTTTGTAGTCCTCACTCCTCACACAGGAAACACTTCATTGCAGCACACGGAGACCACTACAGAAAAAACACAACTGACACTAAAGACAAATCAAAAGGTTAATTTTACAGTTTACCATTAATGGAGGCCAGCTGTTATAGGCTCTCTACAGTCAGGAATAATGATATTTGGATATAATTTACTCTTTTATTTGCATTTATGTAAATAGATCCCCCACCCCTGAACACACAGCAAACTAGAATTTGCAGAACTGATCAGAAACTGGTCAGTGCCAAGATGGTTTTGGTTTATTTTCACCTATGTTTGTTTTTGTTAAATTGTTAATATTCCAACAGTGTTTGGAAAAAACAAATCCTTCCTTCCTTTACAGATGGACAAGATGTCACTGAACTGCACACTCCATTCCCATTTTCTCCCTGCCAATGAATATGAACACATATACCATAGAATATGAGTCCTATATTACAACTAACATACAATATACAAAACAATAGACTAAGCCATGGAGAAAGCATGCTTTATTTATTGTTGGAAAGGCTTCCTTAAAAATTCAAAGCTCTAAAGAAATCATTGCTCAATTGAAGCATATCCAAATTAAAATGTTCATTTGACAAAGCTGGCTCAAATAGATCCAAAGGGCTAATTATATCAATAAGAATTATTTGTAAACCATATTATAAAAAGGTTTGATACCAATACCACTAGAAAAAGGTTGAGGAGAGCAAAATAATCAACCTATTAAAAAAAAAAAAAAGTAAAAGCATACATGCTGACTATTCACCAGAAAAAAAGAAATACAAATGCCTTAAAACAAGAAAATAGCCTCTAGCTGTGGCTAAGGTTGAAAGTTGTTGAGATTTGTGTCCAGTCTGTGCTTTTGAATGAGAACCTGTCTCAAAAGGTACTATTTCAAGAGTCAGTACCATTTGCCAGTGGGTAAAGATCCTTGCTGCCAACTCTGACTAAGTTGGATTCCTGGGTCCCACATTGTAGGAAGAGAGAACTGACTCCTGTAGGAGTCCTTTTATGCACTTATGTGTTTTGTAGCATGCATATGTGTCATCATAAATAAATAAATAAAATAAAATAAAGGTATTCCTTCTCACGAAAGATAACTCTACAGCAGTGAAATAACACCTTTTCACAGGTATCATAGCCAAAATCATAGCATTTTGGTAAGGTCATGTGAAGGAGCAATCAGTTGAGCCATTGTTGGAATATTACAAGATGGTGTGCCTGCCACAGATGGAGGCTGAGTTTATCGACCAAGGTGACGACTACCTTAAACACAGTGTCATATGCCAGTACATGCTATCTACAGTCTGAGATGGGAGAATCATGAGTCCAGAAGTTCAAGATCTGCGTCACAGATCAATGCTCAGTCTTGAGGAAAGTTTCTAATCCACATTTTGTCACCTGACTATTTAATTTCTGGAAATATATCTTTCTGTGGGATCCGTTCTCTAAAAAGGTTGCCTTGTCTGGTCTCAGTGGGAGAGGATGCACCTGACCCTGCAGAGACTTGATGACAGGAGCCTGATAGAGCTGTCTCCTGAGAGACTTTGCCAGATCCTGACCAATACAGACGATGACGCTCACAGCCAACCATCAAACAGAGTACAGGGACCCCAATGGAGGAGTTAGGGGAAGGACTGGAGGAGCTGAAAGTGTTTGCAACCCCATAGGAAGAATAACAATATCAACCAACCAGACTCCTAGAGCTCCTAGGGACTAAACCACCAACCAAAGAATACACATGGGTGGACCATGGCTCCAGATGCATATGTAGTAAAGGAAGGCCTTGTCTGGCATCAGTGGGAAGGGAGGCCCTTGGTCCTGTGAGAGCTCGATGCCCCAGCTTAGGGGACTGCTAGAGCCATGAGGCAGGAGTGGGGGAGTGGGGGAGCACGCTCATAGAAGCATGGGGGACAGGGGTAGGATAGGGGGTTTGCAGAGGGGAAACTGGAAAGGGGGATAACATTTGAAATGTAAATAAATAAACAAAAAATTTTTTAAAAGGAAAGAGTGTGTGTGTGTGTGTGTGTGTGTGTGTGTGTTGTGCCAGATCACTGAAAGAATACCAGTGATAAAATGTGACATATACTGCTGGATGTGAGTATGGAAAGTGAGGAAGAAAGCTCTGTTTTATATTATAAACTTATATGAAGTGTTTCTTAATTTTTAAATTGAAAATAGATTCTTCTTTCCTACAGTACATCCTGAGCAGTTTCCCCTCCCTCCACTCCTTCCATGTCCTCTCCCCCCATATCTATTCTCCCTCCATTTCCTCTTTAGAAAAGAGTAGGTATCCAAGAGACAACAGCCAAACACAACAAAACAAGATACCATAAGGCAAGACCAACACCCCTCATACTGAGGCTGGACAAGGCCACCTGATAGGAAGAATAGAGTCTCAAGAGCAGGCAGGAGTCAGAGATATACCCACTAGCACTGTTAGGAGTCCCCCTAAAACACGAGGCTAGCAGCCATAACACATATGCAGAGGATCTGGTGCAGTCTTGCAGGCCCTGTGCGGCAGTCTCTGTGAGCCCATGTATTCCCTACTTAGTTGATTCAGTGGGCCATATTCTCCTGGTGTCCTCCATCCCCTCTGACTCCTACAATCTTTCCTTTCTGCCTTTGAGTGGATCTTCCTGAGACTCTCTCCACATAAATGTCTAGCTGTGGATAACTGCACCTATACAATGTGTTTCTTATTAAAAAATTAAATCATGACCGTGCAGTTTACAAAACCCTGGAAAGAGGATTCCTTCATCATCAAAAATAAAGTGTCCTGAGCAAATATTTATCTATTCTTACAGATACTAAAAGACTTCCAATCCTACTGCACCCATTTAACAATAAGATTTAAGGTTGAGATAACACACTGAGCTAAAGATAGGAATGGTTTGGGAAAGCAGTTTGGGGATGAGGAGATGCCTCCATCAGTAGGTTGCTTGCCTTGAGAATGTGCGGATCTCAAGTTCATCCCCAGCACCTGTGTAAAGGCTGAGCTGATGATGCACACCTGTAATCCTAGTGTGGGAAGACAGACAGGAGGGCCCTTGGGGTTTTCTGTCAAGCCTGTCTAGCTGATATCAAGTAGCTCCAGGTTGAGTGAGAGACCTTTTCTTCCAAAACAGTACAGAGCTAGAGAGATTGTGGTAGACACTCAACCTCCTATACACACACACACACACACACACACACACACACACACACATGCACACACACAATTACAACAAATACCCAGACAGAGTAAATACTCTGTATAAACGTGTATAAAACAGCATTTGGGGGTAGCTTACATGCGCAAGTGGTTTCTGGAACAAAGGTGAGAAAAGTAGATCAGAATTCAGAAAAGAATTTCATTCTTCCTTTCTTTGTATGCAACTGACTAAAGGTGGACATTTTATAAATGTGTGATTGTTAAATGTGGCTTATGATTTCAGCATGTAGGCATTTCTATGGATTATAAAAGCTGTAGTGTTCATTGCTTCTAGTTTCTGTCTGATGAAGAAATGATGCTTAAATCTTTTAGGATTTGTTAAAGAACCTTGGAGAAATGATGAATAAAGGGGAAACATATGGGTTCTTTGGAAAGTCAGTTGTGTCAGTGTTTTGCTGGGATAAACACGGGAAGGAACGTTTTTGCTGAAGTGGACAGAGGTGAAAGGATAATTTGCTAAAGCAAGCACACAAAGGTACGTGTGATAAAGGATTCTTTGCTAATGACACACATGTATTGTGTAGTTGAGTTCCATTTGTCAGGACTCAATTGAGAGAAATGCACCAAAAAACTTCTGGTGGAATGCTGGTGGCTTCTTGTCACTTCAGCGGACTGGGCATAATTGGCAGAGTGATGTCAGCTGCCACAGACTCACCTGGAGTTTTACTAAGGCAGATTCACGTGCTGGGGTAAGACATGAGGTGCTGCTGCTATCCCGACAAGATTGAACTAGACTGCTACTCTATCCGTGAAGTGTTTGCAAGCTGATGGAGCTGCTGCTGCTGACCTGTGAACCGAACTTCTGACTTCCTGACAACACAGAAGGGATTTGCTGCAAAGAAGCATCTTTAAACAGGTCTGCTTCCCCCCTATCCTATTAACTTTTCTTTTCCACTACCTCTGGTGGGTAGTGGGCTTGAAGAGTAGTTAGGTGTTTAAAAGTAGGTCTTTGAAAAATCAAACCTACCTAGGAAATAGGTGTGGGGTTCGAATCATTTATAAGAAGGAAGAAATAGAGTAAGTTCCACCCGGATACATTCAGCAATGCTTTGGAGGCAAGGTAGATTACGATATACACGGAACCCTCTTGCAGTGAATGTAGAAATTACGCAGTGTTAAATGAGACCAAAGAGAAGAAGGATGCGAAGCTACCCGGCTTAAGTTAAATGATGGCAACTTTTAAAGGGTTTAGCACTGCATCCCAGCAGTCTTGGACCTACTGTTCTGACAATAGGAAGTCACTAAAGTTTTTAAGTAGGCGAGCAAGTAAAAAGTAACACACATTTAGGTTAATAAGGTGGACTTGACAGTCTCGGGGAGAGACTTGATATAGCTGGATTGATTAGGAAATTTTGTTTTCCTGGGTAGACAAAAGATGGTGAATGCCTGATGTTCTTTTAATGCAAAATCAGAAATTTCATCGAAGATAAGGGCTGATTACTCACAGCATGAATTTAGTTTAGTTAAGTCTCAGGGACTAGAAGAAATCAATGATACCTCAAGCGCGCTGGCTTCTTTATCTTCCTTCTTTTAGGCACAGCCAAAGTTGAACGCTTTTGCAAGAGTGTCTGTCGGTTTTTACGGACTCTTCCTGCCTTTGCTGGTACTTGTCTGTGCTGTTTCTCGGATGTATTTTCTGTTAGTTTTGATATAAACTATAATATTTCATGTTTTTGTAATATTTAAAACTCTTCTTAGAAACTGCCATTGAGGGCTCAAAGAGGAGAGAAGGCTAGTTGGTTAAGAGCATGGACTGCTCTTCCAGAGATACTGAGTTCAGCACCCACATGGTGGCTCACAACCATCTGTAATGGGATCTGATGCCCTCTTCTGGTGTGTCTGAAGAGAGCCACAGTGTACTCACATAAAATAAATCATTAAGAAAGGATGCAATTGAAATAATTAAAGCAGGAAAAAGCTGATGTACGCAGACTACGTGTAGTGGTTAAGCATCATAGTCCATTCATTCAGCCCTCCTGGACCTTATCTTACCAACTGGTCCCTGATGTGGCTTTCCCTGCCTCCCTTACCTATCCTAAATGTCATACGTAAGTAAAGCTGCTGCTACCCCTCTGGATTCTACACTCCTTTCTCCCACGTCTTCTGCAGGATTTCCTGAGCTCCACCGAATGTTTAGCTCTGGGTTTCTGAATCTTCTCCCATCCATTTCTGGATGAAGCTTCTCTGATAACAATTATGTTAGGCTTCAGTCTGTAAGTACAGCAGACTATCATTAGGAATCATCTCATTGACTTTTCCCCCTGTCGTTTGGTTCTATCCTAGGTCTCTGGGCTATCCAGCCTCTGGTTCCTGGCCCTCTAGGAAGTGTCTGGGCTGGGTTCCGTCTCATGGCATGGGTACCAGGGTGCATGAGTTATTGACGGGCCACTCCCACAAGTATCGCCTTTACCCCAGCACATCTTGCAGTCAAGACAAATTGTAGGTTGAAGTATCTGTGGCAGGACTGGTGTCTCAAACCCTCTATTGGAAGGAAGTCTTGCCTGTTTACAGATGACTGTGTCAGGCTCCTCGTTGACTATTACTATGAGTCTTATCTATGATCACACTTGTAGATTCGATTGAGATTTCCATTGCTCTAGGTTTCTACCTTGCTCCCCAATGCCGCCCCACACTTCCAGTCATCTTTCTCAGTATACTTACTCTCCATTCTCCTCAAACTGATCCCTCCTGTTTCAGTCCCAACCCTGCCTGCGTCTACCTGTGATACCTGGTTCATTTCCCTTTCCCAGGAAGAGTCATCTGTCCTATTTAGCCCTCCTTGTTACTTAGTCTCTTTGGGTCTGTGTATTGTCATATGATTATCTTTGACTTTACAGATAATGCCCACTTACAAGGGAATACATAGCATGGTTATCTTTCTGGGTCTGGGTTACGTCACTAAGGATGATTCTTTTCTAGTTTCCTCTATTTGCCTGAAAATTTGGTGATGTTATATTTTTTTAACAGCTGAGTAATACTCCATTGTGTAAAATGAACCACATTTTCTTCATCCATTTTTTTTTTTTGAGGGACATCCAGGTTGTTTCCAGTTCTGGCTTTTAAAAAAATAAAGCTGCTATGAACACAGCTGAGCAAGTGTCCCTGTGGTAGGATGGAGGAGCAAGTGTCCCTGTGGTAGGATGGAGTGTCCTTTGAGTATATGCTCAGTGGTATATGCCAGTATATGCCAGGATAGCTGGGTCTTAAGGTTGATGATTCCCATTTTATTTATTTTTATTTTATTTTTAAAAGTAAGCTGTTTTAATTTTCTTTTCTTTTTTCTTTTCCTTTTCCCTTTTTCTTCTTTCTTTCTTTTGTGGTCCTAGGGATTAAACACAGGGCATTATGCATTCAGGCAAGTGTTCTACCACTGAGCCCTACCCCTAACCCCTGGGTCAATTTCTATAAAGGGTCATTTTATTCAAACATTGGAAATTTCATATCATGCCATTTTATTATTTATTTATTCATTTTGGTTGAATTTTTGCATAGAAACAAAATCGCCAAACTTAGCAACTTTTGCTTTACCAGAGGTGTTGAATGAACGAGAATGGCCAAGCCAAGTATTTCAGCTAGCTGGTTCTGTGTTACAGTTTTGAGCACAAAAAGCTTTCCCTATAGAAGTGTTACAACTCTGAGAGGAAAATCTCTCCAACAGAGGCTTTTCAGCACTGTGGGAAGGCTTCCCCAATGGAGGCCTCACAGTTCTGAAGGGAAGGTTTCTCAGATGGAGGTTTTATAGCTCAGAGGGGGAAGGTATCCTGGCTGTTGTGAAGAATGTTGTTTCTCTCATTTCTTTCTCAGCCTGTTGGCTTGTTGTTTGTTCACAGAAAGGTTACTAAATTTTTAAACTTAATTTGGTATACACACACCCCCACATTTGCTGAATGTGTTTATTAGTTGTTGGAGTTCTCTGATAGAATTTTTGGGATTGTTTATATGCTTTATCATATTATCTGTAAATAATGAAACTTCAACTTCTTCCTTGCCTGATTTTATTCCCCTGATCTTCTTTACTTGTCTTATTGCTCTTGCTAGGACTTTAAGTCCATTGAATAGACATGGGGAGAGTGGAAAGTCTTCTCTTGTTCCTGATTTTAGTGGAATTGCTTTGAGTTGGGGGCTCATAGGGATTCACAGAGATTGAATCAACCATTAGTGGGTGTCTATGAGTCTGACCTAGGACCTCTACATATATATTGTGGCTGTGAACCTTGGTCTTCTTGTGTGACTTTTAACAGTGGGAGCAAGACCTGTCTCTGACCCTTCTGTCTGCTTTTGGAACCCTTTTCCTTCTACTGTGTTGTCTTACCCAGCCTTAATATTTGGGCAGGTGTCTATTCTTATTGCAATTTGATATGCCATTTTTGTTTGATATCCCTGCAAGATCTGCCCCCTTTTTGAAGGTAAATGGAGGAATGGATCTGGGAAAGTGGAGAGGTGGTAGGGAAAAGGCAGAGGGGAGAAGAAAAGGGGATTATATTGTGGTTGAAGTATATGAGAGAATAAAACCAAAAAGAAATAAAGCTTCTTCTAAGGTAAGGTGTTCCTAACTCAAATCAAAGGTATATTTTAAGCAACATTTCTAGAACTCTGGATGGGTCTTTATCATTTCCTCCCAAACCATCTTAACAAGAATCGATGAAGTGTGTGCTTTATAGCTTGATTTCAGGTGCCAGTCAACTTCCTATAATAAATAAAACTTTAAAAACAGTTTAGTTTTGTAAAGCTGCCTTTGTCCATTCTTGCTTATGGAGCATGTTCATGACAATCCTTTTAAACAAGTCATGAAGTTGGCTACGCATCTGAACTTAAACTCTTTTTTTGGTTGATGCCAGAAGCAGCATTTCTTCCCTTGTGCCTATTCCAGCAGGTTGTAAAGGGTCACCGTGTTTCCAAATTGAATATCCCCTTCTCAACACTGATGTAAGAACAATATTTGAATGTCAGAAAAAGTTTTGCTTCCTCTTTCCCACCCTCATTCTCTGTCTGTGCAATGGACTCTTTGGTTGATTGACACTAAAGAAAACAGAGGCATATGATTAAAGATCTTTCTCTGATCCCCACTCTGACATTTTTAGCTAAGAGCAGTTAGATCCATTGGTAACCTTGCTCTAGAGCATGGAGTTGGCTTTGCCACTGGTGTCTCTGGTCCACTGGTGCTGCTTAGATCTGACATTAGCTTTTCTTTGAATGTCAAGCATTACCTTTTTCAAAGATACACACACACACACACACACACACTCTCTCTCTCTCTCTCTCTCTCACACACACACACACACACACACACACATACACACACTTACTTAAAATTAAAGTTGTAGGATTTTATGATTAAAAATATAACCAGAAAAAGTTTTCTTTGCAAAACATTACTTTATCTTGGTTAATTTAGGATTTGGTTTTCTTCAGAATGGTTGTTTACCATACACCTCCTCCAGAGAACGTGGGCAGTGGGTGACAGTGCTGGACTTCTACTTAGCCCACAAGAAAGAAACTATTGATTCTTACATCCAGTAATGATATGATTCTGCACTTTGCTTATCATTTATAATCCTCAAGGTTAAAGTAAGTAAAATCTGAAATTTAAAGAAGTTAAAAATGAGGATTTAAAAAAAATATATAGTAGAAATTTAGAAGTGGGGAAGGCTCCAGACATGGTGAAATTCGTATTTCAATAACTTCATTTTAGGATCTTCACTCTGCAGTCCCTGAGCTCCACTATCTATTATGAAGTTACTCACCTCCTCCAAGTTAGTTGCTTGGAGTTTTCTTGTTGTTGTCCAGCAGGACAGAAAAGAGCATCATACAGAAAACCTACAAAGCCATCCTCGTGCATGCTGTTAGCTCCAGATGATGTGGTTCCTCACATCTGAGTTAGAAGAACTAGAAGATGGTGGGAAGCCGTCTATTATCCTGTAGGAGGAGAGGAATAGGAATGGGTCATTTAATCAAAAGCTCACTAAAAGTCTAGGAGTAACAACAGCAAATATACTTGGGTCACAAGTTTTATGATTCTCCTTAATAAACTTTTGTACAAACTATCCTGAAAGGATTCTTCCCTGAATATATCTCATTTTTTTAAATGCATGGTACTTTTTCATTTTTTGAACAAATTGAAACCAGCAAAATCCAAGACTGAAAATCTAGATTTTTCAGCTGATAGCAATATGAAATGCAAGCTCTAGTTGCTTCTCTGTATATCCTATTGACTTTGACTTTACTAAATAAGCCAGACTGCCCACTTTCAAATTCCAGGGATATCTGGGTATTTGTATCTGTACACAAACAACTGCACAAGGAAGTGCGAGAAAAGAAGACAAAGGAGGATCACTATCACCTTGTAATTTGTCATGCTAATATCAGAATGCAAATTTAGATCTTTTATTTTAACTGGGGGGGGGAAGGATACATTGAAAATATCCTAAGGGTAGGTCGAAAGTATTTTTTTAACAATAAATAATGTATGAAATAAAATATATAATGCTTTTCTACTAGAAAATTTGAGATTAATTCATAACCTTGAAGCACTACATTCATTTTATAAAAATAAATCTGTCAACATGATGAAACATCTAATGAAACAGAGTCATGAGAAAACACTAAGGACTTCTCAATTGGTTCAATGGAAAAACCATACAAAAAAAATTCAGAATAACCTTAATGCTTAAACACCTTTAATTTTATTAGTATACTTCAAATTAAGATTTATCCTAATTTGAACAATAGTTAATATGCAAATATATAACTTTTGTGATAATTATTAATTTTATAAATGCCAAAATGCTAGTTAGACAATGAGTTACTAATTATTTTAGGCCCCACTTCTAGTCACAAACTAACTGTGTTCTAAATGTTTTACCTAACTTATTGAAAAAAATACTCCCCTCATATCTATCTCATATTTCTATGAAACTGTCCATAGAATATTTTGGTTTTTGTTATGAGAAAAAAATTCAGGAGTAAAGAGCAAAATAGCAGGACTATTCTTCTGGACAAATACCTACATATATGAAATATCATTGAAATACATTTTATAAACAATATTTATAAAAAGTAACATATACATACTGCTTAGGTTGTATTTAGGAACACACACACATTCTTGTAAAACAATTAATGAAAGAAGAGGCACTTAATTTGAAAGAAAATAATGAAAAGTATATGGGAGCGTTTGAAGAGGGAAAAGGTAAGAGAAAAGTTGTGTAATTATATTATAACCTCAAAAATAAAAGAATAAAACAGAAAAGAAACATGGAATTCATAGGGCATAAGTGCTTTGTTCTGGATCATATGGGAAATAACAGAAATAAAAACTAAGCACACATAACATGAATGTATATATATATATATGTATATATAGTATTTTTACATATATTTCATATTTCAAACATATACATATGCATACACATACACATATACATATCTTTCCAAAACTGTTTTCTTGGTTTTATAAAGGTAATTGTATACTTATAATCGTGTCAGGTGCTAGTTGGGGTTTCAGGATAGAAGATATCAGATACCCCTCTTTGAGGTGAAAAATAATATCTAAAGGGCACACACTTGTTCACTAAAGATAATCTCATATTAGGGAAAATACAACAAAGCTGGGGACCAGCTCCTGTTGGGGACTGGTTCTAATGCTTTGAATTAATCTGGCCCCCAAAACTGCGAATCCGTGTATCCAAACGCTGAAGTCCCCTGTCCCCAATTGGTTTTCAGTTGCTCAGTAAAGAGCCACAGGCTAATGGCTGGGCAGGTAGATCGAGGCGGGGCCTTTGTGGGCTGGGAACTGGAAGAAAGGAGGGGAATCGCCACCACTCAGCAAGAAAGCCAACTGGCCATGATTGGGCCCAGGGTAGCAGAGGAAGGTTTAAGAGTCTCAGGAGGGGAGCGTTTGCTAGTAGAGGAAGGTTTAGGAGTGCCCATCCTTTGAGGTAGTCAAGGGCATATCAAAAATTAACTGGCATGTGTGTGTATTAAACTCGAAAATCCAGATAGCTCCTGTGTGGGTGTGTGCATGCGACCTGCAGGGAGCAAAAGGGGTATAGAAAATTTGCTACTATAGTTTCCAACTGATATCCAGAAAGAAGATTTAGATATCTGTCTTAAAATTGCATCTGACGGTGTAAATGCAGGCTAACTGATACCTTGAAATTTTGTAGAATTCTACACAGAAAGTCAGCTTTAGACTCACTAGACCCAGCTTCTGACATAGGGAAACTATGAAATAATACATGGACAGCGTCCTTCTAGGTCACCCATATGAAATTGTTTTTTTTTTTTGTTTGTTTGTTTGTTTTTATTAAAATCTGGATTAGTTTGCTGTATGGAGAGACATCTGATTTTAGCTAAACATATGGACATAGGCTGTTAGGAAGGGCAATTACCATCCTTTACTTCAGTAGAGTCTCCTGGGAGCTGCAGTTATCTTGTTTACCATTAGCTATACTAGATGAATCTTAAATGGGATCCTTGCCATGTCTGCTTCTGAACACCTCACGGAGTAGCGCATTTTTACTCAGGAAGAACAGGTGCAGAAGAATAAGCTCTGGGTGTGAGCTGAAGGTCCACTGGCTGCCAGTTCTCATCTTCTCATTTGTCAGTCACCAACAATGGTGTACGGGTTTGTGGTAGACAATGTGAGTAACTATCCGCATTGCACTGACCGGTTCTGTGTGTCAACCTGACATGGGCTGGGGTTATCACAGAGAAAGGAGCTTCAGTTGAGGAAGTGCCTCCATGAGATCCAACTGTGGAGCATTTTCTCAATCAGTGATCAAGGGGGAGGGCCCCTGGTGGGTGGTGCCATACCTGGGCTGGTACTCTTGGATTCTATAAGAAAGCAAGCTGAGCAAGCCAGGGGAAGCAAGCCAGTAAGAAACATCCCTCCATGACCTCTGCATCAGCTCCTGCTTCCTGACCTGCTTGAGTTCCAGTCCTGACTTCCTTTGGTGATGAACAGCAGTGTGGAAGTGTAAGCTCAATAAACCCTTTACTTCCCAACTTGCTTCTTGGTCATGATGTTTGTGCAGGAATAGAAACCCTGACTAAGACAAGTATGTTTTCCTGAGATATAGGGAAAGCCCAGTGCTAATAATACCTGTACTAAGGAACAACCACCTTCACCAGAGCAAATGTGCAAGGAGCCATCCAAAATCGAAAGTTGTCTGACATCCTTTTCTTCTACTCTGAAGAGTGCATGAGGAACCCTGGCAGATGTTGCTTCATCTGGCAGCAGTATTCTAACATGTTTATGCAATTGATGTCCATTTTCTTACATTGTTAACTTTAATGTCTAGCCAACTTGGCACAGAATAGGCATTAGAAAAGTCAAGATTTTTAGATCACTGTGGATGATACCTTAAACTTTAGGCTCACTAAGCTCAGCTTCTGACTCAGTGAAACTGAAATAATAAATGGACATCCTTCTTCAAGGTCACCATATGTGACCGTGAGTGTCAATAATACCACTGTCTTTTCTGATCTATCTTCAGACAGGGACATTGAAATGGAAGGCAGCAATCAGATACAGGCGGTTCTTATTGCCACATAAATATTTCTCATTTTAGTGGTCGTATAAATATGGTGTTTTCCTATAAGAAATATTAACCAAGGAAATTACTTTAGTAATATCTAGGATAATAAGACAACCTAGACATGGATATTTTAACTTCTAAATATTAAAAATCACTATTTTGGGGCTGCAGTTGTAGCTGGTATGCACAGTCTTAGATCTGACACCTAGTACCACATACACAGAAGTTCGTGTGTACCTTCATTCCAGAATTCAAATATCTGGCTAAAAACGTTACCATAAAGCATTCCAAAACAATAAAAACATGTTAACCTTTACTGGAGTTTATTTTAAGACTTCTATTTCTGATCAATATTCTTTTAGGAAATTTGTAGTCTACTAAATTTTATAAATTTGCAGATATTTTATACCTTATATGTAGCAGTTGTTTTGAAGTTGATAATGAACCTGTTTTATGTCTGATTCTTAGCTAGATTCGTGACCTAGACCTTATATCGATGCAGAGACTAACAGTATGTTATAAGTAACAAGTCAACTGTCAGAAATAAAAATCTAAATAGATCGAGAAAAGTAGTGAGTTGTTTAATGATGTTTAATGATGTCCCTAAGACTGGACAGTCACAGGGAAATGTTTGTTTACCTATACCTTTAGCGAAGGCCCTTATTCTCTTGGATGGGGTCTATGCCCTGCTACATGGGAGAGTATGGTGGGCACATAAGCAGAAACTCAATGCCTCTGCTCTTTTTCTAATGTCAAGGTGCCACGGCTTGTCAGGTTTAGAAGTGAGTTTGCCTGTGGCATCAGGACCACAGGGTAATATTAGTACTTCTCCACCAGCAGCCAATATATGCATTTAATCTTGCCCAAATAGGACATTTCTCTTCTTTTACATATAATTGTCCCTTTGCACTTACATATTAAAATACGTATTCAGAGATTTCTAAATAAAACTTAGGAAAACGGTTCTGCTGGGAAGTAGTTTCTTCCTTGTTGGTTAAGTAAAAATCAGTTTTGAATCAGAGTAACACATGCTTCTTTGTTGGGAGTGAGTAGTCTCAGAACTGAGCATGAAGAAGCATGGGGCATCAGTGGAGCTGCATTCTATCATGAGTGCTGCCTCTCCTGAGTTGCTGTTTTATCAACTTAGGCCAAACTTAATGAGGACTGGACTGTACAAGTGAGAGATTAAAGCAAGCAAGTCCTTCTTAGGCTCACGTGTCTCCCTTCTCCCTTGGTCAAACTGAAAGTGCATCGAGGTGAACATGAAGGCCTAGCAATCTAACTTTCAGGTATTTTTATCTCCCACACAATTTGAAGACATAAAATATTTTATTACAAAAATTGAATTGGGTAGAATTTGAGGAGCAGAACTGTAATTTAAAAAGAAAATCAAGGTTGGAGTGTGGGGCCTTCCATCATATGTGCCTTTTGATGATTGACAGAAGCCCATAGTCCTTTGCATGAAATTGCTGAAAGAGTTAAGGAAGTCTATTAGAACATCAGGTCCTGGTATACAAGAGGCCTTGCTACAGGCTTCTGATAGACACATGGCCTAATCCAAAATTCTCAATCTGCTATGGAACCGAGATGCCATGGAGATGCATAAGAGTATTTCAACTTTAAAACATTTTCAGGTTAATCACTCCATAAGTAATTATTACATAATTTACAAAAAAATCTAAATTTTGTTGGCTAATAGAGAGTAATTCATAGAAATTATTTGCTACAGTCATTCATTGCTTTCGGATGTTAGTGGCTGTTCACCCACTGTTCCCTCTGAATTGTATCTTAACAAGATTAGTCTCCTTTTCCTAATTTATTGAACGAGCATGGAATCTATTTATACAAAAATTATCTGCTTAAATACTTCCTTGATGAAAAACATAGCTGTTGTAATTTTATTATGAATTTTAATCAGGGAGAAAAATGACCTTAGAAAATTTCTTCTACCTCATTTTCTATTTGTGTGTGCACGCGTTTTCTTTATATGATTAGAAATCTTTATGACTTAATTAAATTTTATATAGAAAACATGTGACTAGACAGTAACAGTTTGTTTTGAAAGAAAAACCTTAAGGAAACAGTTAAATGAATATGACTAACAGGAGACTTGTCTTTGAAAATATTAAGTCTTCCAGCACAGTGCATCTCTTACACAAGAAAAATACATGCTGTCTTGCTTTTGCTTGAGAAAAATATCTTCTGAAGCTGATCCAAAAATTCTCTAGTCTCCATTTCTTTTGATGCAAGGTACAAGCCTGTTGGGCATCCATTGTAACTGTTGCCTGTCACCCACTACCTCCCACTACCTATGTACAATACCCCAAATATCAGCTTCTGAAGATACTGAACCAAATTTTTGTCTCATGACTGATAGAAGATGAGAGAGGCAAGTGTATGTGTGTGTGTGTGTGTGTGTGTGTGTGTGTGTGAGAGAGAGAGAGAGAAGACTGTAAGGCTGTAAGAAATACATCAGCCATCTTTAAAAACTTTAGTATATGAAGCAGTTTACCTAGGAGTCTTGCCAAATGTTTAATTTGCAAGTTCCAACCCGACTTAAAGATCATTATCTTCAGACTGGGGCTTGAAAACAAACTTTTGCCATCATTTCTGAGTCAATGATTTTCTTCATTAATATTTTCATGCTGATTAACCCAAGAGCTCACTAAGAAGGTCAAGAAGGTCTTAATTCAATTATTTGTGTCCAGATGAAAACTATCTCATATTTTTTCTGTATAGAAGTAGAAAACTTGATCTTCTATTTACTGTCTGTCCTAAAAGAATCAAAGGACAGATTAACAAAAGAAAATCATAACAGATTACCATTTTTAATATTTATATTTTGCTTTGAGAAATAAGAGTTTGGATTTTTATGTCTCATTTTAGGTAACAAAAAGAAAAGTTGGACACAGGAGGATAGAAGTTTGAAGTAAAACTACCTTTTGGGAATCCATCTTGGAGCACTGTTTTCTGAGCATCGACACCTAGCAACAGACACTTCAGGTCAGGATATTCGGTTTTGACTTCCTCACTGAATGGTGAGAGCAGGAAACAGAAACTAGGTAGGAAGTTTTAGGCTGGGGACTCAGAAAGAAAGCAGTTTTGATTCCTCATTCTCAGCTAGAAGCCAGAAATGTCCTCAGTCCTGTAAATAATTTCGCCGTTGCTAGAAGTCAAAGTGGTTTGAAAGCAGGCCTGGTTTGTTAATTTTTTCCCCTGAAAATGACCACCCCTGCCTAAAATTATTTGTAAGAAACAAGTTTAGCCAAGAGGCACCTGGACCCGCCCATTTTAAACCATCCAAGAGCACTGTCAGCACATCTCTACTTCTGTACTCATTGTAGCTTCTACCCTAAGTCCCATGGGAAGTCACTAGGATGACAGTCCCGTGGCATCCATATTTAAGGACCCACTCCTGTGCTCCCCCTTTGTTAACATGCATGTGTGTATGAGAAGATGGGGAGAATGTGTGCACTCACACATGTATGTGCACATATGCTGTGTTTAAGGACCCACTCCTGTGCTCTCCCTTTGTTAACATGCATGTGTGTATGAGAAGATGGGGAGAATGTGTGCACTCACACATGTATATGCACATATGCTGTGTTTTTCAGAAAGGGTCTTATGCAGAAAAGGTTGACTTTGAACTTTAGATCTTCCTGACTCTGTTAAAAGAACCTAGACAGATCTTAGCAAACTTGAAGGTCACCAGGGTCGCCTCCTCCCTCATAATCAGCTTTGAATACTTCTGTGGTAACACTGGAAAGAGAAAAATCATCTCTTACTCCTTTCTACCGAGGAGTAAGACTTGAAATACTAGGAAAAGGAAGAGACATAGGGACCTTATTGAGTCGTTAAAGGAAAGTGGCTGTTTCCCCATCAAAAGAATAGAATCAGAGTTTCACTTCTGACCCTGGATAACATTCTAATCTGCCTGAGACACTACACATTATTGTCTTCTCCCTTAATCCCTTAATCTGATTAGGCCTGTCAATCACCTGGTCAAAAGACTATTCTTCAAGAAAGCCAGTTCACCTGAACATATGCTAAGAGAGGAATAGCTATCCTCTTAATGAGATAGTGTATTTGTGCTCTCCAGAGCTCCCTCCATCATGCAGCTGTTTACAGATCCTCAGCTTGCTGACTCTGCGACTGAACCTTCGGACTATTTGGCCCCTAACTCAAAAAGACATGTGTTGCCCTTTTACTCTTTTCCCCTTCATTCCAGTAGCTAACAAAATTTACTGTTTAACTTCTCTGTTATTTTTTTTTCTATCAAACTCCAATAAAGTGGTTCAGGAGTTTCCTTCTGGGTCTATCTAAAAATTACCTTATCAATCTGACTAAAAACCCACAAAAGGGAAATGCTGCCATAGGAATAGATTCTCTTCTCTTTTCCTTACAGGAACTCCTGACAGATCCCTGGACAGCCTGGTCCTCCTGTAGAATACTTGGGAGACCGATCCCATAAGTGTAGTGGGCAAGAGCCAAGCCTTGACTAGGATATGAATCACCCAGGGAGAAAGGTTAGAGACCTCACTGTGTCTACACGGAAGCATACATGAGAGTCAGAATCTGTTCAAATTTCTAGGTCAAAACAGAGGAAGCAATATGTTATTGCATATCAGGGGATTTGTTGGTATAGAAGGCACTGGCTTAAGGGGTGTGGAAGAGCTGGGTTAGGGATCCCTTCAAGGTTATATGTGGTATACCAGTACCTCAGTCGTCTTGGCATTGGGCTCCAAAATCTCAAAATCAGAGGGCTCTAGATAAGTTTCCCTATGGCTTTTGTGTGCCCTTACTCCCCAGGAGAGAGTGTGTGTGGACATATTGGTAGCATCTTCACATCTTTTTCCCCCATTCCCCCTGCGCCCCCCCCCCAAATTCCTGGGATTAGAGCTGTTGTCCATATCCAGTGTATACTGTCCTGAGTATTGACTCCAGAATTTGATGTATGTCTGGCATGTACTCTACCAACTTAGCTACACCCTCAGACAGAAAAATTAGTTGGTAACAAGTATTTCTAACTCAAACCATTTCGCCGTGCAATTATTCTCCACAATTCCTAAAGGCCACTGTTACTATTTACTTTTTAAACCTTCTCATTATATTTCCATTAGGGGATAGACTATCATGCCATTTCTTTGTTTTTTAAGAGACAGATTTGAAACTTAGAATCAAAAGAAACTGGGAGGAACTGGTTCAATGCCATGTTTAGCATAGAATCTGATTTGCAGAGGTCTAAAATAATTAAGTTTGTTGGAAAGCTCAGAGCCTGGAACATGTTTTTGCTACTAATTATTTTTAAGGAATTCAATCCCAAAGAAGAGGGCAGAGAAGGAAGAATGTATTCCCTACAAAGCAAACCCTTGATATCAAGCTCAGAAACACATGGAAACAAAGGCATTTCAACTGAACTTATTCAAAAACAGGAGAGGATACGATTTTCCCCATTGGACATTGCCTTTCATAGCTTTGCTTTAAATTTCTTGCATTTAAAGAAAACTCAGTACTCAAAAAAAATTCTTGCCAAGTAGACTTCATGCCAGGGATGTAGGGATAGTTCAATATAGAGAAATCCATCAACATAATTCACTATATAAACTCAAAGAAAAAACACATGATCATTTCTTTAGAGACTGTTGTTAAAAGTCTTGGAAAGATCAGGATTTCAAGGCAAAAACCTAAAAATAATAAAAGCAATACACAGCAAACCAATAGCCAACTCTTGGGGAGAAACTTCAAGCAATCCCACTAAAATCAAAGACAAGTCTGTCTATTCTCTCCCTATCAATTCCATATAGTACTTGAAATTCTATTAGACCAATTATACAACAAAATTTTTAGCCCAGAACTGCTCATGTCTCAAGGAAATGCAGGGACAAAGCTATGAAGCAGAGACTGAAGGAAAGACCATTCAGAGATTGCCACACCTTGGGATCCATCCATCTGCAGACACCAAACCCTGACACTCTTGCTAATGTCAAGAAGTGCTTGCTGACAGGAGCTTGACCTCTGAGAGGCTCTGCCAGCACCTGATTAATACAGAAGCAGATACTCACAGCCAACCATTGGACTGAGTCCAGGGACCCAAATGGAAAAGATAGGGGAAGAACTAAAGGCACTGAAGGGGATTGCAACCCCAAAGGAAGAGCAACAATATCAACTAACCAGACCCCCCTCCCCCCAGAGCTTCCAAGGACTAAACTACCAACCAAAAAGTGCACATGGATGGGTCCATGGTTCCAGCTACATATGCAGCAGAGGATTACCTTATCTGGCATCAATGGGAGGAGAGGCCCTTGGTCCCGTGGAGGCTTGATGACCCAGCATAGGGGAATACTAGAGGGTTGAGGCAGGAGTGGGTGGGTGGGGGAGAACTGTCTTAGAGGCAGAGAGGAGGGGGGAGTTGGTGGGAAGCTTGTGGAGGGGAGACCAGGAAGGAGGACAACAATTAAAATGTAAATAACTAAAATAACAAATAAAAATAAATTAATAAAATCCATCTGTATATGCATAAGCATACATATGAATGCAAAAATGAGTCATATTTTGATATGTAACAAAACAAATACCTAAGAACTTATTATGATTTGATGTACATGGTCCATTCGATGTAAGAATGAATATTGAAGCTATCAAAACTCAGTGATCGCCTCAGTGTTTCCTTTGCTTTCTAGTATTTTTAACTGTAAATTCTGTAGATTGAAAATGAGTGAAAATGTGTAAATGTTTTCAGAAGACTTACATGGACTAAAATGTTTATGGGATCAAGATGATTAGGAAGGGAGAGTATAAAATCATGTGCACAAAGTAGCTTTGCGTAAGTACAGAAGATTTTGAACAGAGAGAAGGATAAGAAAATACATTTCCATATTCACAGTCAGGATATACAACTGGGATACGTAGGTAACTTTTCATTTTACAGCTTATGATTTTAGCACATTAAGCAATACTACATTATTAAACATTAATTAAAGACCTTGCATTGGTATACTGTTCTGCTGGCTTCCATAACTGAATAACTTCAGTCAAAGAATGGGGACAGGTTTTATTGTTGTTTGTCCTCTCCTTAAAACCCACACTGATTTTTTTATTTGATAAAGATTAAAGCTACTTGATTTCCCACTCCCTCTCTTTCTTTACACCAACCCCATTTTTTTATCTTCAATAAATCTTTTTTGTTACTTTATTTCAGTTCTTTTATTTCACAAAGTGGTGGTGGTTCTGAAGTCCAGTTTCTTCTCCTGCAATATGTCCACTAAACAGAGCAAGGAAGGAGTTGTCTGGGTTGGAATAGAAAACTCAGAACTTCTTGAAGGCAGTATCTCTTATATCGATATCTGAAAAGGGTTTTCGGTATGAAGGAAATCAACTAACAAAAAAAAAAAAAAAAAAAAAAAAACAAAGATGAGGGCTGTGACATCCCAGAGAAGAAAAACAGGGGGCATGACTAATAGGTTCTAGCAGGAGGAAGATACAGCTCTGAGCCATCAAACTATATTAGGTCCTCAAGGAAATCTGTAAAATTAAGTCTATAAAATCTGACCCAGCTGGTTAATTAGCACACTGTATACCAGATTATGTTTTATAGTTGGATTTTTATATTCTAAACTACAGCCTAATAAGTCAAACCAATTACATTACCAAGGACTTGATGACTTTTCTCATATGAGCTCACCAGGCTGCTAACTTGCATTTATAGACAGGCAGGGTGACTGCTGTTCCGTGCCTGGTCTCTCAGACCTCCATGTTACAGCCCCCACAGAGAACTTCTTCCATAGCTCCTAACAGAGAGAATGTTGTGCTTACCCTCATTACTACCAGCCAAAGGAAGTGATTCATTTACGAAGGGGGTAATTACAGGCTATGAAACAGCTGGTTATGGGCTCGTTCTCCTGGCCCGAGCTCCTCTTCAACATCTCTGAGTATGAGCAGACTCAAGCACTTACATTCTATTAAGGATACTCTCCTAGACAGGAAAAAATGTTTCATGTCAGAGATCTAGAGAGCTTCCACCAGAACAATAAGCGAGAGAAAAAAAAAAAGGTAAAGGTCACTTCATATACTGAAGACTTGTTACAACTATTCTCTTGTCATTATTGTTACAACTATTCTTAGTTCCACAAAATCATGTTTTGCACATCACCTTAAAAAAGACAGTTTCTACTGAATTTTCCAACACTGCATCTTCCTTATAAAAGGAAGAGAAGGGAATTAAGTTGCTCTGATTATTTATGTTTATTCATTACAGAACAAGGATTTTATATTCTCTTTATCTGTGTGTCTCCTGTCTTTCTGCATGTTTCTCTCTCTCTCTTTCTCTCTCTGTCTCTCTGTCTTTGTCTCTGTCTGTCTGTCTGTCTGTCTGTCTGTCTGTCTCTTTCACACACACACACACACACACACACACACACACACACACGACAATTTATTAAAGAGGTGTGTGTGCGCACCTTGGATCCCCTGGACCTGCAGTTACAGGCAGTTGTGAGTCACCGCGTAGGTCCAGCAGCTGAACGCGTCTTCTGCCAGAGCAGCCAGTATCCTTGACTGCGGCAGCAGCTCTCCGTTCATAGTGTTTTCCATTTTTCTCACACATAATTTTTAATTTACTTGCATTTCTCCATGCCATTTGATTGGCTAAAACTGTTATACGCTTTTACCGTGTCACCTTCTCTTTTCAAAACCTTTCTCATCATGTTTCTAAAACTCAAACAAACTTCTTTCATGAATTCTGTTTTGCCAATGAGACATTCCCAAAATATGAAGTCTGCATTACATAGTTGTCAAGAAATTTCACTGGGTCCACCAGGATTCCGAAATTCTAATCTCAGGCTCTCCACATATTTATTGCGTGACTTTAGGTATTTAATCATTCTTGGGCTCATGTTTCCATCTGTCTTCTCAGGAGCTTGTATATCTGCCCACAAATGTTGTGCAGATTAAATTAAGACATTGTGAAGCACCTTCAAAACTATTTCTTGTGTTGATCAAACATTCCTTACTCCAAGTTCTACCTTCCTGTCAGAAAGGATGTTCTCTTTTTGGCTGAAATTAGTTTTTCTTTTTCCACTTGTGAAGAGTGGTTTCATTTAAAAAAAAACATTTATTTTCTCTAATCCCACATTCAGTTCTAGTCAGATTATGTACACTGTATTATGACACCTGCCTCTTAGTAGTTTCCTTCTCTTCTAATTGAACTAGAGCGGACGGGATGACTGTTCAGTGAACCGTCCTAAAAATCCAAAGCCAAACTGCGTGAAATACCTTTAGCTAATAGCACATTTCTTCTTGTCAGTTTCTCCAGAACATTTTGTTTTAGTTTTTACTGTTTCCCCCCTATTGTGGCATTATGCCTTTCCATGCTCTTAGCACTGTCTTATCTGTTTCCCTATTAGCTAAGTTATATAGGAAGGTGGCTAAATTGCACTTCTACTGTCTCCTGTTCCTGACATGAATGGATGGGACAGTGCTAATGGGAGATGAAGCCTGGTACCACTCTGTAAGCACAGAAACTGTGCACGTGTGTTCAATTAGTTTGCCATAAAATAGTCTAATAGAAATCCATGTATATGGTAAAAAAAAACTTTAATATATTAATATTTTCTTTGAAGATGAATTCAAGACTCTATGGTCTTCCTCAACCATAGAAATGTTCATCTTAGCTAAATGACACTAAAGAAAATATCTAAGCCAATTTGCTGCCAGGTGCTGTAGACTTTATTCTTGCTTTTGGGTGGTACCACATGCCTCAATTCCAACAAGACAACGTATTGATAATGGTGTGATTATCAGGAAGGACAAGGAATGAATACTCAGATACAAGAATACAAGAGCCACTGGGATGGCTCAGCAGGTTAAGGCACCTGATGATCTGAGTTTGATCCCCAGAACTTACACACACACACACACACACACACACACACACACACACACACAGAGAGACACACACACACAGACACACATAGACACACAGACACAGACACACACAGACACAGACACACACAGACACACAGACACAGACACACACAGACACACACACAGACACACACAGGCACACACACACACACAGAGACACACACACACAGACACACATAGACACACAGACACACAGACACACAGACACACAGACACAGACACACAGACACACACTCACACAGACACACACACACAGACACACACAGGCACACACACACACACACACACACACACACACGGTGGGTGGTAATTAATTACTTAATTTTAAAAAGGAGCAAGAGTGTCAGGTTCCAAGCTGCTCCTTTCACCAATGTCTGGCCTCTTTGCATATTTACACATGTACCATACATTTGTGTGCATAAATTCTCTCTTCTGCAAAGTTGAAGACTTAGCAAAACTATGCTTTAGTAGTAATTTTATATAGATGCTATTTCCAAATCAGCCAATGAATAACCTAGATAATATAATATGAAGCTTTTTCAAGAATGTAATTCCATAGTGATTTGCACTAAACAGCACAATTAAGAACATAGTAAAATTCCAGCTATCTTTGCCAGTTTATAAAAAAAAAAAGGGAAAATAAAAAGCACTTGTTATTTACCGTATGATTAATATTAAGATTGAAAACATTTTATATAATAGACATTTTCTATCTGTATGTGTAGGCTGGTGGGTATGGTGCACAAGTGATGATATGTGTTTATGTGTACATGTATAGGACTGAACGCAATCTTGTGTGCTGCCGTTCACTTTACTTTTCAAGTCAGGAGCTTGCAGATAGGGCAGGCTGGCTTCCCAGTGAGCTGCAGAGACCCTGTGTCTGCCTGGCTTTCCAACGTGAGTTCTAAAGGATTCAATCAGACTTTCATGCTTGCAAATCAAGCACTTTACCTATCTCCACGGCCTTATTAAATATTTTCTTGAATATTATACCCTAGGATTTTGAGGAGAGCATTTGTATAAAACTAAAATATGAAATGTGTGTAAGCTTCCTGTGTTGGCTACTGGCAGGTAGTAGATACCCCAAGGGCTACTCTTATTAATTTCTAAAGCACAAAACTATCTCTGTACACAAACAATCATATGTGGGAAAATATTTTCAGTACTCGTGGAAGGCTGAGATTACAATTAATCCTGTGTTTCTGGATAATCTCCCCCAAAAAGAGTTAATAAACACATACGCTGATTCATTCAAGAGCTGCCAACTTAACAATAAATATTCATCTTAATGTTCATGAAACAAGATTATAATACAGTTCCCTGGGTGACTTAGAATATGCATGATACCTGTCATTGTTTTGGTTGCCCCCTGTTTAATCCCATAGTTAGGGATTCTCAAAAGTGCTTTTCTTCGACGTCTTGGGGTGTGATCTTTAAAAAAATATACTTAATATGCAATTTTTTCAATTGTGACATTGCTCAGAAGGCAATGAAGGAAGTAAATCAGTCAGGCTGGAGAAATGGCTCAGTGGTTAAGAGCACTGACTGCTCTTCCAGAGGTCCTGAGTTCAATTCCCAGCAACCACATGGTGGCTCACAACCCTCTGTAATGGGATCTAATGCCCTCTTCTGGTGTGTCTGAAAAAAGCTACAGTGTACTTACATATAATAAATAAACAAATACATCTTTAAAAAAAAAGAAGTAAATCAGACTTATATAGCATCATTTAGGACAATTAGCAGTCATTACTGGTGTTGTATAAAAGAACATATTTTAAGGATCTTTCAAGAGATTTGTGTGTTGAGAAGGATCCAACATGAGTTTTAAGAATTGGACTTTGACCTGAATAAATTTTGCAAAAAATATTAGGCAAAAGCTATGTCAGATAATTTCACATGAAAAGCATAGTTGAGAATTTTATTTTAGAGTTTCTTTATGGGGCTGAATTAAGCTGGATAGTGAATTACTTCATCTGAGGAGATCAATAAGCCACTTCAAGCTTTAGAACCAGGTTCCTCTTTCAAGCCATGAAAATAATGAGATGTTACAGCAAATTGCCTAAGGAAGAAGATAGCACCAAGAAAAGGAAAGTCATCTCAATGAATGCCAATATTATTCACATCTGTTAGGGACAAAAAGTGTTACTGTAGCAACCTTGTAAGAACATCTAATAAATAGATCTTAGGTATCCTCCCACATACTCTATCCTAAAAGATAAAGGAGTTAGACAGTACAAAAGGATTTTAAAAAAAGTGATTTTGGACAACATGTTATTATTTACACATATTTTGGAAAATTTATTTTCTACCAAGTTCTGATAAACATTTGCTATATTCTAGATTTGATGTATGTGCTGTTTTAAATCCTGTGCTTTACTTTGCCACATCCTATAGATGAGAATAAATGTCCAAGTCTTGTTTTATTGCTTTGGTGAAGTTAAGGTCAATACAGAGATACAGAATTATTAAATTGATTTTTAATAGAAATTTTGAAAATGTTATATCTATGGTAAATTGGTAAAAAATTTCAATACCTTGTAACATCCCTCACCCCCTCAGGACAGAATTGAATGGTTAACCAGTTGAAAAAACAGACTATCCTGATTGGACCGAATGGTTGGAACACCGAATGGTGTTTCATCTGTCAGACTCCTTGCCACGTGTGACTGCCTTTTACCTTTGTGATGGCCATACCCAATGAGGGAGAAATGAAAGACACTTGGCGGTTATTTTATGATCATAGAATTCAACCTACATGCAAAATGGAATCCACTCGCTTATTTTCCACTGATATTCCTGTTAATTTATGTTGCAGGTTGAAGTAGTCATGGCAAAATGATCAGGCCTCAGATAAGGTAGCTGACAGCTGTTAATAACTTGTTCCTGTTTCTGTTGTCTAGGACTGCAGGAAGGTGTTTGGATGTTTCTTCTTCTTCTTCTTCTTCTTCTTCTTCTTCTTCTTCTTCTTCTTCTTCTTCTTCTTCTTCTTCTTCTTCTTCTTCTTCTTCTTCTTCTTCTTCCTCTTCTTCTTCTTCTTCGTCTCCAATTCAAAGAAATAAAAGGCAGGAAAAGTGCAAGCCACGGCATTCGGTCAACTGTTACTGAAAGCACAAGCACATCCCATCACACAGTACAAGACCAGATTCCCTCTGTGGGGATGGGAACCCAAGCTGTATTCCTGCTGGGCTAGACTCTGGTTTCTCACATGTTTGAGGAATAGGACAGGTCTCCTTTCTTCCTCCAGCCTGACTGGCTTGTGATAATCTGGACAAAGACAGGGAAGTTGAATGGTTTCAATTGAAAGTGATCTGGGTGGCCAATGCCCCAAGACTCCCAGAGACTGAACCATCAACCAAGGGCCACACATGGTTCCAACCAAAAATGTGGCAGAGGAAGGCCTTGTTGGTCATCAGTGGGAGGAGTGGTCCTTGTTCAGGTAAAGGCTCAACAGAGACCCCAACAAAGGGAAACTGAGGTGGGGGAGGTGGGAGTGTGTTGGGTCGAGGGGCATATACGTGGAGGCAGGGGTTGGGAGGAGGGGGTGAGGGCCTTTCGGGAGGGGGGAAATCGGGAAAGGTTTTACCATTGGCAATGTAAATGAAGATGATAGTCAATTAAGAAAAAAGGAAAAAGAAAAGAAAGTGATCTGGAAGTCCCATATAAACAGTCAGTGTGTTCCTCCCATTCTTCCTTGGAAAAAAGCTCACCCAGCCATGGTCCTAGAGAAGAAACCGTGAATCTGGCATCTTAAGTTTTAAGTGAAAGTATATTTTTCTACCTAGAGCCTCTTTTTTTCCTGTCTGCTTACTAATGAGCTCTCAATCCCCTCTATTTTTATATCCTGATTTGCTAATCTAGCGTTTCATTTTGTATGTTTTTGTGTTTTATTACTAGTGGCAGTTTAATGCCTTTATATGATGGCTTTTAGTCATTTTCCCTAAATTCCCTGTCATCTCCTCCGCCAATGGAAACCTTTCTGATAAATCCCTCTTACTTTCATTTCTTCTTTTGTGTGTGACCTACTGAGTTCATTCAAGTCTCTTGACTTACTGTGGGTGGGAGGAGATTTGCTGGAGCAAGCGCTGCTTGTCAGTGGCCACACGCTGAAGAAAATGACACCTCTCCCTCGGCAAATACTAACTGTAGGCTTTATCATTTTTTTAATAGCCAGATGCTGGAAAGAACCCAGGTATCCCTCAACAGAAGAGTGGATACAAAAAATGTGGTATATCTACACAATGGAGTACTATTCAGCCATTAGAAACAATGAATTCATGAAATTCTTAGGCAAATGGATGGAGCTAGAGAACATCATACTAAGTGAGGTAACCCAGACTCAAAAGGTGAATCATGGTATGCACTCACTAATAAGTGGTTATTAACCTAGAAAACTGGAATACCCAAAACATAATCCACACATCAAATGAGATACAAGAAGAAAGCAGGAGTGGTCCCTGGTTCTGGAAAGACTCAGTGAAACAGTATTTGGCAAAACCAGAACGGGGAACTGGGAAGGGGTGGGAGGGAGGACAGGGGAAGAGAAGGGGGCTTACGGGACTTTCGGGGAGTGGGGGGGGGCTAGAAAAGGGGAAATCATTTGAAATGTAAATAAATTATATCAAATAAAAAAAAAAGACAAAAAAAAAATAGCGGAATCTCAATTGGAGTAATTTAGTATAAAGCCTGCTCCGGTGCTCTGGGTCCCGTTTTAGTTTTGATGATGTAAGCCATCACCCATGTAGTTGCATTTTCTTGAAAGTTGAATTTTAACCTCACGCTTCATTGTTTCTCCTGGTCACTTCCTGTCAACTGCACTATCTAGATAGGTCTTGAATCCAGCCACTTCTCCCCATCCCCACTGAATTCATCTTAATCTCTGTCTAGGTATAGGACATGAAGGCTTTATTGAATAAGTGGTTATGTCAGCAGATGGTGAAAGAGGACACACACCATCACTCACAGGCATGAATTATGGAACACTAAATGCCTTTAAGAGAAGGAAGGGGTTAAATTCGAAGAGGGCTGTTTTTTCCTTTTCCCAGATTTTACACTGAACTCCCTGAGAGTTGAGCCCGAGAGTATGACTTCATCTTCCTATTGTTGCAGTTTATTACCATGAGGATTCATCATTACCAGAATAAAAGTGTAAGTTCCCTTAAGAAATGGTACTTCTGTGTGGTCTCCACAAATTATTAAATACTCAACCTTTTTACTGCTTATCATGTACCAATCTGTAAATGATAATCCTAGTGGAAACTGAGAAAGACACTATAGCTAAACAATGAAAATAAAAACTAATTCTCATTGCCTTTAACAGGGGTAGTAATAAAAAAGTACCAAAATAAAAAAGATTTGTGAATCAAAGGCTAACGGTTACTTCATAATGTTGTTCCTCCTATGGGTCTGCAAACCCCTTCAGCTCCTTGAGTCCTTTCTCTAGCTCCTCCATTGGGGTCCCTGTGCTCAGTCCAACTTTTGGCTGAGAGCACCCACCTCTGTATTTGTCAGGTACTGGCAGAGCCTCTCAGAAGACAACTTTATCAGGCTCCTGTCAACAAGTGCTTTTTGGCATCCACATAGTGTCTGGGTTTGGTGACAGTATATAGGATGGATCCCCAGGTGGGGCAGTCTCTGGATGGCCTTTTCTTCAGTCTCTACCCCATACTTTGAACCAACCAGTACCCCTAGAGCTCCCAGAAACTAAACTATCAACCAAAGAGTACACACAGAAGGGCCCATGGCTCCAGCTGCATATGTAGCAGAGGAAGGACTTGTTGGACATCAAAGGGAGGAGAGGCCTTTGGCCTTGAGAAGGCTCAATGCCCTAGTATAGGGGAATACCAGGACAGGGTAGCAGGAGTGGGTGGGTTGTAAGCACAGGGGGGGGGGGAGGGATAGGGTGTTTGGGGAGGGGAAACCAGGAAAGGGGATAACATTTGAAATATAAATAAAGAAAATATTCAATGACAAAAAAGGCTAGTGACATAGGTAATACCATCAGCACATTCTTGTTATAGAATTCTGACAAAATTATTATGCCTTATTTAGCACAATCATTCACCTGATCTGACTGTCCCTTGGCTGCAAAGGTAACAGTCTAAAGCATCTAGGGCACATGTACCAAGATCACCTGGGTAGCACAAATCCAGTAAATACCAGACATGATCACAAAGTGGACTCTAGGAATGAGACTTAGACACACACTCTTCTCAGGTTCTCACTGCTGATAATTCACACAGACAGAGGCAGGAAATTTGAAAATGGAAAACCATTAGTTACATTTTGACTGATTTTTCTCTCTTTCCTGATAATTATTTAATAGAGAAGAGCTTTGCATTATAACTTACATAACAAAAGGAACTGATGCTCGTTTTGTAACTTGAAATAATGAGTAAGTAGTTTCTAAATGACTGTCTATAATGAAATGAGAGGGAAGAAAGAAAGAGGAAGAGGAGGGAGATACAGAGAGATTATGGCATTTTGCCACAAATAATTGGTATACCATATTGCCAGTCCTCTTTTGATCAGAGACAGAATAGAAAAGGAGAAATGGAAGACTGCTCTATTAATTTTGAAAAGAATGAAAATGATCTTTTCTTCTGTCTGAAATGAAGCTAAGATGTGAACTTCATAATCCTGTTGATAATTGAGCATTAGCTCCATTGAGTAATGCATTTTGGGTGATAACAACAGAGACTGAGTATTTACCAGTTTAAATTGTGGTAAGGAAAGTCTGTGATTATCTACACAAGGATGTAAACTGCGTACATCTCTCAGAAATACACCAACTATAGGAAGATCCTCTTCTGTAAAATTCAATTTTTCCCTTTATTTAAAACAGTTTTAGGGATAATAGGAAAAGTAATGTCCTCTACCAACTAGAAAAGTGTGCAGTTACTTTATTTGCAGCAGAAAAGAAATATGCTTATAATATATACTTAAAAATCATAAAGTCCACACGTCATTTTCACCATAATCTCCGACTTCAAGGAATCACTGTTCCAGTCACAATGGGATTTGAGGTTAGCATCATTCATACTAAAACTTTCACAACACAAATGCATTACCACTTTACTTACAGAAAACATTACACCATGATTTGTGGTATTTAAGTATAAGAAAGTGAACAGATATGCCTATAATATTCTGTTTGTATTGTGTGTGTGAGCAAAGGTTATATTTAATCAAACCATTTTACTCAGTCTCTTGGTTAACCAATTTTATAATACTTAATTATTGATGTTTTTTCTATTTTTTAAAATACTATCTCTGATTTCAGAGTTAAAGTTGCCAATGTAGTGTTCAATTAATAGGAATTTTCATATTGGCCAAATTTTCATTTGTATACTTATAACTGGATTCATAGCCAAATACTGTGTGTGTGTGTTTGAGAGAGAGAGAGAGAGAGAGAGAGAGAGAGAGAGAGAGAGAGAGAGAGAGAGAGAGAGAGAGAGATGGGGCAAGGAAGGGAGGGAGAGGGAGAGAGAGAATAGGAGAGAATAGGTCTTTCATTATGAACAAAACTCTTAATTGATAACACTTCCTTTAAAATGGAAACATAATTATTTGTCCCTTCAAGTCACCATTTAAAAGATACAGACTAACTAATGAAATAATAAAAAAAAATAGAATCTATTGTCTCCAAAATCCACACCTCATTGGCAAAGTCATTCACAGATATAGTCAGAGAGTAAAAGTATTTTCTTTATTTTTATTAATTATTTTACTTATTTACATTTCAAATGTTGTCCCCCCCTTCTGGTCCCCCCCTTCGCAAACTTCCTACCCCATCTCTCCTGCCCTTTGCCTCTAAGAGGGTACTCCCATAACTACCCCCCCACTCCTGCCACACCCTTCTAGCATGCCCTTCTCCTCCCAGTGGTAAAGCAGTTAGTTCTTCTGGTATCTTTTAATGAATTTTGCACTAAAACCATCCGGTCCTGGGCGTTTTTTGTTTGGGAAACTTTTAATGACTGCTTCTATTTCCTTAGGGGTTATAGGACTGTTTAGATGGTTTATCTGATCCTGATTTAACTTTGGTACTTGGTATCTGTCTAGAAAATTATCCATTTTATCTAGATTTTCTCGTTTTGTTGAGTATAGACTTTTGTAGTAGGATCTGATAATATTTTGAATTTCTTTACTTTCTGTTGCTATGTCTCCCTTTTCATTTCTAATTTTGGTAATTAGGATACTGTCTCTGTACCCTCTGATTAGTTTGGCTAAGGGTTTGTCTATCTTGTTGATTTTCTCAAAGAACCTGCACCTGGTTTTGAGGATTTTTTTTTAGTACAGTTCTGTTTTTTTCTTCTTGGTTGATTTTTGCCCTGAGTTCAATTATTTCCTGCCATCTACTCCCCTAGGTGTATTTGCTTATTTTTGTTCTAGAACTTTCAGATGTGCTCTTAAGCTGCTAGTATATGCTCTCTCCTGTTTCTTTATGAAGGCACACAGAGCTATGAGTTTTCCTCTGAGCACTACTTTCATTGTGTCACATAAGTTTGGGTATGTAATTTTCATTAAATTCTAGAAAGTCTTTCATTTCTTTCTTTATTTCTTCCTTTATAGAGTTATCATTGAGTAGAGAGTTATTCCATTTCCATGAGCATGTGGGCTTTCTGTTCTCTTTGTTGTTCTTGAAGACCAGCCTTAGTCAGTACTGGGCTGATAAAATGCATGGGATTATTTTCATCTTCTTTTATCTGTTGAGGCTTGTTTTTTGCCTGATTATATGGTCAGTTTTGGAGAAGGTGCCATGAGGTGCTGAGAAGATATATTCTTTTGTTTTAGGGTGAAATGTTCTATAGATATCTGTTAAGTCCATTTGGTTCATTCTGTTAGTTTCACTGTGTCTCTGTTTAGTTTCTGTTTCCATGATCTGTTCATTGTTGAGAGTGCTGTGGGAGGATCAATGTTTTGAGCTTTAGGAAAGATTCTTTTGCAAATGAGGGTACCCTTGCATTTGGGGCATAGCTATTCAGAGTTGAGACTTCCTCTTGGAGAATTTTTCCTTTAATGAGTATGTCCTTCCCCATCTCAATTGATAGCCTTTGGTTGAAAGTCTATTTTATTGGACATTAGAATAGCAACGTCAGCTTCTTTCTTGGGATCATTTCCTTGGACATTTTTTCCAGTCTTTTAGTCTGAGGCAGTTTCTGTCTTTGTCACGGATGTGAGTTCCCTATATGCAGCAAAATGCTGACTCGTGTTTATATATCCTGTTAGCCAGTCTTTTTATTGGGTAATTGAGTCCATTCATGTCGAGAGATATTAAAAACCAATGATTCTTGCTTTCAGTTATTTTTGTTGTTAGAGGTGGAATTATGTTTGTGTGGTTCTCTTCTTTTGAGTTTGTTGTGAGAAGATTAATTTCTTAGTGTTTTTTGATTGTAGTTTCCCTTCTTGTGTTGGAGTTTTCATTCTCTTTTGCTATAAAGGGTAAGATATTCACATGTTCTAAAACTTAAGGGCTAATTATCTTAGTGGGAGACATGGCCTTGTTTGTCCTGTTTTAGAAGAAAAGACAGAACTTCTATTTTTCATGTTTATCTCTGGAGTCCTCTAAATCTTATTTCTCATTCCTTCCAAACCAGTTTTCTTCCAATAGCGACCACTGTCCATTCTCCTAGTTTCTCATTTTACAATCTTCACAATCTCTTTTAATTAATGCAACTTCAAACCCCACCAGTGTTGTCTCCAAGCCTGGCATTGACCTCCTAATTTTCAAACTTGTGGATTTATTGCCTCTCTGTGTTAGAAATGCCCAAAAAACTAATGTCAGTCACAAATTCTCACAACAAGCATCAAACAAGTACCTCAAAGGCCTCAGGCTCGCAGACCCCTGTCCCCGGTATTCACTTGGACTCGTTAGAAATGTCTTGCTTTCCTGGTCATTCAGACTATTTTTCTGTTTGAAACTTTCTAACTTCACACTTTTTTTTCCCTGAAACTTACTTGTTCTCAATTAATGCTTTTAACAAATGTTGTCTGTACTGTCCATTTCTCCAAGTACTTTAATAAACAGTGTATGGTCCTTCTATTTCATAATTCTGTTTTTCTAGCAAAGTTTTTGGCTTCTAAATTAGGCAGTCCTTATTTGAAGAAAATAGTTCTGAGAACAACAGCCATCTCTGAAGTTACTGCACTGACTCTCTGTTCCTTGGTTACTATCTGTCCTCACTCCAGACATAGTTAAGAGCATGTCAGAAGCCATAGCTGTAGAACATTGTTCTGACGAGACTTGCTATCTGCAGAAGTGGATGCTGGCGTGACCCTGCGTGAGGGCGACCTCTGCTGGACACACTTCATTCTTTTTTTCTCATGCAATATTGCTCCTGTTGTGTTTGTTTGTCACTGTGTTCTGTTGAGTGTACAATTCTGCTTTGTAAAAGCACTGTTGTGCATCAAGTCTGTATAAAGCTTTCATTTTCCTGGGAAAAATGTATACCGGTAACAACCCCACTCTCTGTCTTCCCGTGTTATCTCTTGGCTTTCCTATCTCCTCCTTCCTGCTCTATGCATCTGTGGAGTTTGCCCATGTTGCTTATTTCACTTAGCATAATATCCTTGGTTTCATGTGGGTTACGGTGGCATCAATATTTTCTTTCTTTAAAAAAACGAATGCTGTGAATTTTGTGCACTTAACACATTTGGTTAATCTATTTACCTATACATGAACTTTTGACTGCTCCTACCTTCATGAATCTGTGGACACAGATGTGCAAAAGCCTTTTTGAGACACGGCCTTCAAGTTTGGGAAGCTGAGAAGCTGACAAAGCATGTGCTGGTTATATTTTTTAACTTTTAAGGAACCACCATACTATCTTCTATAGGAACAATAAGATTGCATACACATATTGATAGTATAAAAAGGTTGCAATATTTTGACATCTTCACCAGCATTTTTAGTAGGAATAGCCATCTCAAAACTGTGTTAAAATGTTTAAGTTTGGCTTTATCGTTTCTTTGTTTCAGCCACTGTTTATTAATCTTCAACTACATATTATGTGTTTTCTATTAATGGGTTCAATGTTGAGGTAACTGAGCTGCAGAGAATTTTACTGAGTTTCCTAGGACATTAGATGAAGGCTGGGATTTGAGTCAATTCTGTGCCTCTGAGCTGTGTGTGCTGAGTGATACTGCTTCTTCAGACTCTATAAGCCGGACTTGTTTAGGGCTTCCATGTTATTCCTTATACAATTTTAGAAATTATCCTTTTTTTTCTCTTTTTGACACAAGAAAATATGAGCACTGATTTTAAAGCCAAGTCGAGGATGACAATGCCCCTAGGCACCAGCACTGAATGGATCAACACATGGGGATTCTGTTCTTTTCCTATTTTGCACATGGAATCTGTCTAGTGAGTGCCGATATAATATGTTAGATATGACTGTGGGCAATCAGTGGGATAGATTATTGTTTTAATTTGTTTTCAGTCTAGATAATGGCTGGATCTATTTAGTGATGCAGTGCAAATAACTTGCTTGATGAATCATTGAAAATACTTTAATAAGGATTTTTGAGTGCCTTCATGTCTGGACAAAGTGTGAATCATACATGTTAAAGGTGGGTTGGTAACACTGAGAGTCCATATGAAGGATAAACTCTATACATGTTCCTACAGTCTAAGACATATTGGTCCATCTTTTCAAAAGTATAATTTTTCACTTTTCCACTTAAAATTTAATCTCAAGATTCCTATCATCACATTTATCTCCAGCCACCAGTCTTCATCCCCTGAATTACCTGATGTTCACTGCACTGCTCATGCCCCTAAATATATTTCCTATGTTACACTTTCTCTTGAATGTCACACTTCCCGTCCAAGTTCAAGTTTCAACTTAGTCCATAATTATGCATCTATTTTTATATTTACAATACTATTTTACCATTTAAACCTTAGTCATTTTCAACCTTTTGTTTAAACAGAAGGTTGCAGAAATTTTTTATGCTGAAAACTCAGTGAAGCAGTATTTGGCAAAACCAGAACGGGGAAGTGGGAAGGGGTGGGTGGGAGGACAGGGGGAGAGAAGGGGGCTTGCGGGACTTTAGGGGAGTGGTGGGCTAGAAGAGGGGAAATCATTTGAAATGTAAATAAAAATATATCGAATGAAAAAAAAGAGTCATTAACAACACACCCCTAGTCAAATAAATCTATGTTTATTTTGTAGTATCAAAGAACACACTTGAGTAAACTGGCAAAAGTGTTTCCATCAGAGAATTGAGGAGCATCTCCTTAGTAGGTATGGTTTGACTCTGTGAGGTATTAGTGATGTGTAAGCCAGCTCTTAGTTGAACGCTGTCAAGAATCAGAGACATTTCGTGATCGGTATTATTAATATTTTTGCTTGGTAAAGGCAAGCTGTATTCGATAATGCTAAATTCATAAGTGAAATAACAATAATAAACATCCACAGAAATGAAAGGCAGGATTAATAATAGGATAGAAAACAGAATTTGGGGTTCAGAGAGCGCCCTTGCTGGGTCTGGGTCTGAGCAAGATAATGCAGCGAATGAGGGCTTTGCTATCCTCAACTTCACAGTCTGTTTTCATTTCCCCAGTATAGATTTCACTCTCTCTATTCACTCTGCTTCCATATACAATTGAACTTTCTCTCATATTGAGATAAACAGTGCAAAAACTTAACCTCCTCTTGCCTATCCAATCCTGTCTCTCATTCAGTGAGTAACTGACTTTGGTAATTTCTGCTGAAAATATTACAATAGATTTTGTGCTTGGTGGAAATGATCATACTCTCTACTCTAAAATTTCAGGAATTGTTCAACATATTTTCAGTCTAATACCTCAAGTAGACTCCAATATATTTTTTCTATGTTAGCTTTTAATTGAAACTAATATTAACATTCCATTTATTATGCTATTGACATCTTAGTAAATTTCTTCTATATAAAGCCTCTGGTAGTCTACAGATAGCAGAACACACACACACACACACACACACACACACACACACACACATTTGGAAAGCAGTTACCAAATCTAACGTCTGAAGTTAGCTTATGCTAGCAGCACTTTAAATTTTCTCATAGTGATAATGATGAAAGAGAAGGGAATAGCAGGACACAAGTAATTTGATGAGGAAAAGCTTAGTTTGGGTTTCTATAGTTGTGAAGAAATACCATGATCAAGAAGCAAGCTGGGGAGGAAAGAGTTTATTTAGCTTACACGTCCATATTGCTGTTCATCATTGAAGGAAGTCAGCGAGAACTCAAAAAGGCCAGGGATGCGGAGGCAAAAGCCGGTGCAGAGACCATGGGTGGGTGCTGCTCACGGGCTTGCTTCCTATGTCTTGCTTTGCCAGCTCTCTTACAGAACCCAGGATCACCTGCCCCAGGATGGCACCACCCACAAGAGCCTGGGCCCTCCCCCATCAAGCACTAATGAAGAAAATGCCCTACAGGCTTACGTATAGCTTGAGGCATTTTTTAAAATCAAAGCTCCTTCTTCTCAGATGACATTAGCTTGTGTCAAGAAGACATAAAACTGTCCAGCACAGGGAGCTCCTTCGAGGGTGGGAGTAAAGCCACTGAGAATCCAAACTAGGAACTGGAACCCACTACTTGATGAGCCAACGTTCACACATGTGAGATCTCTGGCATACAGAACAGAACTAAACCAGCTTTACCAAACGGTCACAGAACTTCACAATTACACTGTGATGGCCTAGGCTGCTTGATGCCACCTTTGGTCATGTTTCTAGCCTCCTTGTTTTCCTTGAATTAACATGTTCATACAGCTGTGATCAAGGGAATGCAACTGCTGAAACCTAACCTAGCTTGTGATTGTCATGATATACACATATACACATATACATATGTATATATAAACAGAACCTTGCTACTCAACAGAAAACTTTAGATTCTTTCTAGTTATAATTTTTCATAGAAATATGTCTTGAATTTGAAATTGTAAATTGTTTTTGCTTACTTCATTATTATATATATGGAATATAGTGTATTTTATATCAGGTATTTTTCCATGTCCAATAATAATGAATATATGAGAGTATCAATAGCATATTGATTGTCATTGCTATTTAAATTAATTTATTCATGTATATATATATGCCATTTAGTTATATACTCAATTATAATTACATATTAGAATTGACTGTAGCTTGAGGCAATTACAAATACTGCTGAACAGTCCTATATATTTACATATATACATATATGCATATGTGCATATATGTGTGTGTGTTTAAAAAAATCTATGAATATTTTAGAGCACAACTTCAGGAAAAGAATTCTATAAAGATGGTTAAAATTTTGAACAAGCTGAGGAGGAGGGTGACCCTGTAGGAGGACCAACAGTCTCAATTAACCTGGACCCCTGAAATCGCTCAGACATTGGATCACCAGCTAGGCAGCATACACCAGCTGATATGAGGCCCCCAACACATATACATCAGAGGACTGCTGGGTCTGGGTTTAGTCATACAGGATGCACCTAACCCTCAAGAGACTGGAGGCCCCAGGGAGTTTAGAGGTCTGCTGGGGTGGGGAGAGGTAGGTACATCCTTGTGGAGACAGTGGGAGGGGGAGGAGGTTTGGGATATGAAACAGTTGGAGGGTGGACTGGGAGGGGAATAAAATCTGGAGTATAAAAATAAGAAAACATAAAATAAAATAAAATAAATCTACAAAAAAATATTTCAAAACCTTGGTTGTAGCCCACTGGTCTAGACATGGGCCCTTTGAATGATTCCAGGACTCCATCTACGAAAGCACACACACAAAACTGGCCGTGCATATGCTGTTACAGATGAAAGAGTTAACTTTGAGACGTGCTAAGTGGTTGAGACTAGTGTGATACCACTGGCTTCATCTTTCCAAAACTATGGTTGGGGGAGCACTTTCCCAATATGAAACGCATCAAACCGATATAGACACAAAACGGTGAGGGCGTCAGACTGAAAGGATAAAAGTGACCATTTGGAAACTGGAACAAAGAGCTTCAGGGTCCATTTTAAGAACTGTTAGCCGCCGCTCATTTCTCCAGCTTCGGTCTTTACTCCACTTTCCCAATGATCACTGTCTGAGGCATTTGGCTGCTAAGCTTCCTCTAGATGTGTGGGCTCCTGAGATGCGTGCTCTCATAGACTTATGGAAGTGGGATTGATAAGCAGATGAATTTATATACAGTAGTTCCTATGGTTAATATCTTCTAGTGAAGTATGGAAGGATGGTAGAATTACCCTCAAGCTTGGAGTTGTAAGCATCACTGTAAAACTTCAGGGGGGATGGGGGTGGGATGGCGGGTTTTCTCGGAGAGGAAACTGGGAAGGGGGATACCATTTGAAATATATATAAATGAAATAACCAATAATTTTTTTAAGTATGCTTGTCAAAATAAGAATAACAGAAAAGCAACCTCAGTGCTAAGTTCTGGCTCTTGTCACACATTCTTATAAGCTTATGACTGAATACAGCTAGAGATAAGTTGCAATGTAGGGATAATCTCTTGTGAACTGTGTGCAAGTGTCGTCTGTTAATAAACATCTGATTATCTATTAACAACAGGCAGGAAGTAGAAGGTGGAAGTTCTGGGAAAGAGAATGCATCTCTGGGATGGAGTCCAGGACATGAGGATTTTTTCCAGACTCAGAGGAAGTTGGACATATGAAGCCAAGAAGACATAATCAGCCATGTGGCAGACATAGAATAGTATAAACAGGTTAGTTGAATTATGAGCTAGTTGGGGAATGAGCCTAGCTTAAGGCCATAAGCATTGTAAATAAATACGCCTCTGAGTCGTTATTCGGGAATTGGGGCTCAGGTGGAAAAGCCTGAGGTTACATTGTAATCAATGGAACGTCATTAGATATGCATTTCTAGAAGGGATCATCTCCATGCAGTGCTGGTAATTTTTGCGACTGTTTAGTAATTTGGAGTACTGGGGAATAATGCATGGTACTAATTAATGCGGTCTGTTTCCTTATGAGTGTTTTCAGCTGAATGAATTTAACAATTTCTGATGGAAGTCTGTGATTTGAATGAGGAATGTCTTCCCACAGGGTCTAGTATTTCAATACTTGGCTGAAGAGGCTGGTGCTGTTTCAGGTGGGGCCGCTGGGCTGGAGGAAGTAGATCACAGAGGGTGGGCCTTGAGTGAAAAGCCCTGCTCCACTTCCAGCTCTCTTTCTGTTGCTTGTTCTACTTTAAATCTGTGGACTAGCTCCCTGCTCCTGCTGCCCTGCCTGCCACAGGCTGCCACGAGTGCCCCCTGTGGTGGGGTCTTTTCCCGCTGGAGCTGTGAGCCAAAATCAACTCTCCCATCAATTGCTTTTGATCCTAGCATATTGTCATAGCAACAGAAAAGTAACAAGTTCACCATCCTTTATACAGATCTGTTTAATCCTTCTGTCGTTCCTGAGTGAGGGCTCATGACTCAGAATTTAGGTCTTGAGGCAAAGATGAGAGGCGAATTAAATTCAAGGACCTATGGGCTTTGTGAGTAAGTCACTTACCCTTCTTCACTATCTATAAAGCTGAGGTATTGTAGGCTGAACCATATCCCCCTCTCCCAGAATTCATGTCATAGACTAAAGTGCACTGTATCGGGAGATAAGGACTTTACACAGCAGTAATTAAGAACCACTGAAATTATTAGAGTAAACTCTCATCTAAAATATCTTGCTTATAAGACACGATAGGACAAAGGCATTCATTCATAGAGAGACCATAGGGCAACAGTAACAATCTAAAAGGCTAGCCGGGGACCTCAGAAAGTTAAGGCTTTGGGGGCTTCTAGCCTTCATCACTCTAAGAAAACACATTTCTTTGTTTAAGTTACCGTGTCTGTGTTTCCTTATGGCAGTTCAAGCAAATTCACATAGAGAGTAAAATAAAATACTGGGTCGGAGGGACTTGTGAGGAAGAGTGGAGGGAGAGAGGAAAAAATGGGGGCAGGATCAGGTGTGGGAAGAGACTGGAGAGATAGACAGAGGGTCAGGAAGTTGAACAGAGGTGTGCAGGAAACTGGGGCTAGCCAGCAAAAGGGCCAGATGCCAGGAAAGCAAGAGGCTCCCAGGACCCCGTGGATGACTTTAGCTGAAATACCCAACAAAGGGGAGAGAGAACCTGGAGAGATCTTATCCTGGGGTTAGGCACGGCCGTGGTGGAGGGATGGGGCCACCCTCCCTTCTCAAAATTTTAACCCAGAATTGTTCCTGTCTAAAAGAAATACTGGGACGAAGAGTGGAGCAGAGACTGGAGGAGAGGCCATCCAGAGACTGCCCCACCTGGGGATTCATCCCATATACAGTTACCAAACCCAGACACTATTGTGGATGCCAACAAGTGCTTGCTGACAGGAGACTCATATAGCTGTCTCCTGAGAGGCTTTGCAAGTGCCTGACTAATACAGAAGTGGATGCTTGCAGTTAACTTTCAGACTGAGCATGGAGACCCCAATGGAGGAGTTAGGGAAAGGACTAAAGGACCTGAAGGGGTTTGCAACTCCCTAGGAAGAACAACAGTATCAACCAGAGCTCCCAGGGACTAATACACCAACCAAAGACCACACATGGAGGGACGCATACAATGACAATAGGAAAAAACCCACATATTGCCATCCCCTGTATTGATAACTCATTTGATTCTCCTAATAACGAAACTGAGGGTGGGATCTTTTGAAAGTTTCAAAACCAGGGAGAAGATACAGGAGAGCAGCACCACTTATTTGGTGATAAAGCTTGTGTCCAATGCCCTACATTGTCACAGCCTCATGGCACTCAGTGCAAGGCCACAGGCACACTGTTTTGATAAGAAATTAAAAGCACTAATTACTATTAATATCAGGCATATTATGTTTCTCTAGGAAATAGGAGATGAAGTCTGAGAAGGGTTTGTAAAGTGGCTGTTTTTGTTTATTTCTTTGGTTGGTTGATTGTTTGCTGACCTAGCTATCAATCCTGTTGGTTTTTCAGATCATTTTGGTATTCTTTTTTCAGAGTTTCTCTTGTAATCCTGACAGCAGTATTAATAACAGCAAGTTCCTTCACCATGACAGTAAGGTCTTACCTTACAACAGCAAAGTTCTGCCCTACACTGTCAAAAAATTCTCATGCCTTAAAATCTAGTGAGTATTTTTTCTGGTCTAGTCAGCAGTCCTCCTAATTTAGGACCCTTCATATTTATTTGAATATAGTATCTTGCCATTTATATGAAACATTTACATATTATCTCCACCCATTTATTGATTCTTTTCTTGAATGGCCTTTCAGGATGTATGGCTTAGTCACATGACTGCACAAACTAATAACTAAACATATCTGACCTAATAAAAATTGACAAGGAAAGCCTACACAATTGATAACACAGAATGGCACTGTGATTCTGCCACAAAACAATCAAAAATAGAGACTAAACGTGGCAAGGATGCCAATGTAAAGTTTTCTTCTTTTCATAAACTGACTGGTTCAAGACAATAGCATGAATATTGTGTGCAGAGCAGTCCACAGGGAACCAAGACACAGTAGGTAATTTTGGTTTTAGGTCAGAATTGAAATGTGACTGACAGGTTTTCATTATAATATTCATCTCTTAATTTGATTTTGCTTAACTTGAATTACACTTCTTGAATTGTTTTGAGATTTGTCTCATTGGAAATTATATTTATGAGGCCTTTGTTTTCTAGGATATAAAAATTCTATTTTTTTGCTTTTTATTAAAAGTTGAGAAATACTACTTATTTTGTCTTGTTATCAAAGTCTAGACTGTAAAAGTTTGATTTCCTTTAAAATATTTTAAAGTCAGTTTTATTAACTCAATACTTTTTTAAAAAAATATTTTTTATTTATATGAGTACACTGTATCTATCTTCAGACACATCAGAAGAGGGCATCGGATCCCCATTACAGATGGTTATGAGCCACCATGTGGTTGCTGGGAATTGAACTAAGGACCTTTGGAGGAGCAATCAGTGCTCTTAACCACTGAGCCATCTCAGTGGTTTATGATTTAGAAAAAGAAAGGATATATGGGAGGGTTTGGATGGAGAAAAGGGAAGAAATTATATAATCATATTATAATATCAAATACCAAAAGAATAATTTAAGAAAGGATAAAAATGTTCATATTTTCTATCCAACTACTGTCCTCTCTTAGGAAATGAGCTGCTCTAAAGGAAGTGTTCTGAAGAGGACACAACAATCAGGTACATTTACACGAGTATGAGCTATCACTGCTCTGTGAGAACAGTTGCATGGGTAACGAGCTCCTAAGGGTACATTGAAAGCTCTGAAAGTTCCAGGAAAGTTCCCTGAGAAAAATTTGCTTAATAAATTTCAACCTTCATAAATGTCAGCCTTCATCCCATGTATTTTTTGTTTAAGGTCTCTTCATAGATGTCTACTCCCAGTTTAAAATATTTGAAAAGCCCATAAATCCTTGTTCCTCTTTTCTCTTGTACTTGGCTAATGTCTCTGAAGATGTTGCCTCTATGTCAGGCCAGGCTTTACGTTTCTGTTGTCAGTGTTTGTATATAAGAAAATGGTACTTTTGCAATGTTAGTAAAATGGAGCTATGACAGGTTTTAATTAATCTTTGGTAGACCAATCCAAATGGCTAAGTAGTTGAGGCAGTTTGTGAAGGTGAGCAGGCCATATGCCTCTTCTGACTACTGGGGGAGCCAGCCACTCACTTGTGGCCTGCTACAGAAATCAAGAGATGCAAGGTAGTCAGGTCTCCAAGGTCTGATTCTGCTCAGCAATGGTAAGTCGCATGAAAGCATATCGCTTTTCAAATACCAATATTCCTAAAATCCAACAAATTTCCCTTTTATGTCTCTTTACACCAAGCATTTCTATAAAGCTCTACATGTCTTCAAAGTTTACTGTAAGAATGAAGCTTCTTTCAGCATCACCCATTTTGCACAAAAATACAAATATATATAATGTATATACACATGTATATACACAAATGTATGTATGTATGTATGTATGCATGTATGTATATATGTGGTAGCTTTTTTGTCTGGAGGATATATATTCCATATGTAACATATTCCATATGTTGAGTGCTTCTGTGAAACTCTACAGTGACTACTCATATAGTGCAACATATTTGTTATTATATTCTGTGCTTGTCACATGGTGATTGCATTTTAAACTATTGAGTTGTGGGGATAATTGCTTGCACATTTGATATGCTGGGTCAATCACACTGACACAATGCTAGGGACCTGCTCATCTATTTGCTTAGAAGTTCAAATCTTTAGGCAGCTTGGTATAGAATGGGATTATGCTTGGCAGAGTTCCACAAAAGTATTTATCTTTAAAATCACATTTTAGGGTTTGCTTAGTCACCTCAAGATCTCCTCTCAAGGTGAAAAATTCCAATAGTAACTGAGCATAATTCTGTGATGTGGAAAACGAGGAGGTGTGCATTATAAAATTTATTCAAGGAAGCACTGGTTTATCTCATAAAGTTGAGTTTATTAAGAACAATATTGTACTTGTAAAAATATTCCTTTCTTCTTTCCTTTATTTACTACCTTAAAAGACAAGCTAAAAACATAGTGCAATGGAAAGTTAGTGTTTCAAAAGTTGGAGAACTGTTTTGTTCAAACAAATTGTCAGTTTGCATTTTGAAATTCTCGAGGTTAATTTGGTAAGTTGCCTAGAAAGCTATATAATTTTCTAGGTGTTCAGTTTTATTTCCTGAGGTATACAAAAAGTAGTTTTGTATTTTTTAATCTTGGCCATTCTGACGGGTGTGAGGTGAAATCTCAGGGCTGTTTTGATTTTCATTTCCCTGATGACTAATGATGTTGAACATTTCTTAAGATGCTTCTCAGCCATTCGAAATTCTTCAGGTGAAAATTCTTTGTTTATTTCTGTACCCCATTATTAATAGGGTTATTTGGTTCTCTGGAGTCTAACTTCTTGAGTTCTTTGTATACATTGGATATTAGCCCTCTGTCCGATGTAGGGTTGGTAAAGATCTTTTCCCAATTTGTTGGTTGCCATTTTGAACTGGAAAATATCATCCTAAGTGAGGTAACCCAATCACAAAAGAACACACATGTAATGCAGTCACTGATAAGTGGATATTAGCCCAGAAGCTCTGAATACCCAAGACACAATTCACTTATCGAATGATTCACAAGAAGAAGGAAGGAGAAGGCCCTGGTCCTGGAAAGACTTGATGCAGCAATGTAGGGGATTATTAGAACAGAGAAGTGGGAGGGGGTGATTGGGGAATGGGCTGAGGGAAAAGGGATTTAAGAAACTTATGGGGAAGGGCAAACCGGGAAAGGGGAAATCATTTGGAATGTAAACAAAGAATATAAAAAAAATCTTGTATTTGAAAAAAAAATAGAAAAGTGGATTTTGAAAGCCAAACCATTGTCTAAGTAAGTAAAAATGCTATCGCACTGCTTTCAGTATAATCATCAAAACCTATGAAACCAATTGGGGAAAAAAAAGAAAAAGACTTTAAATATTTCCACTTTGCAAATGAAAATACTGAAAACCTAGGTATGCTAAATGGTTGGACCAAGGCCACATGTTGCATTCCTAGCAATGTTACATTCTAATTTAGAGTTTACATCTTATTCAATAAATAATCAGTATCTATCAAACCCCCTGTTCCTGCCAGGGATGTGGTAAATTTTGTTGGATGAATAGATTATCCTGATGACTTATCAATTACCACAGAAGTTGGCCTACATGACTGGTGTGGCCATGGTGCATACTAATGAAAGGGGAACCTGGAAAGCCATGAGGATATCTATTATGCATGCATCGAGCAGACAGTTATCTTGACTTAGGGCTTTTTTAATTTAATACTACTCATCTTAAGTGTTCTAAGATACATATTCAAATAAAGACTTAAAAGTTAGGCTGTTGACTCTTGGCAGCCTGTGTTTTCCATGACTTCATGTCTAAACATAAGGATGGAAATGCAGTGAGATTATGGTAAGACAAACCAACCTGTTTATTGATAACAAAACAAGACCAGTTATAGTTCTGAAGTGTAGGAATTGAAAGAACTGAATAAATTCGTGTGCTGTTTAGTTTTCACTGTCAACTAACAACCTGGAGAGGGAAACCTCAACTGAAGAAGTGCTTCATTCAGATTGGCAATGTCTCTGAGAGATTACCTGATTGATAAGTGCTATTGGAAGCCCTACCCCATTATGGGTCACACCATCCCTAGGCAGGTAGGTATCCCTTGGCTATGTAGAACCATGCCTGAGCATAAACCAGACAGTGAACTAGTAAGCAGTTTTGCCCATGTTTCTCCTTTGAGGTCTGGACCCAACTTTGGTCAATGATGAATTGATACTTGTGATTTTTAAGCTGAAATAAACTCATTTAGTCCCAAGTTGTGGGTCAGATTTTTTTTTTAAATCATAGTAACAGAAAGAAACTAGAAATCATTGTCTTAGTTTGCTTTCTACTCCTGTGATAAAACATCATGACAAAAGAAACAGGAGGAACGATTTATTTGGTGTATGTGCCCTAACTGCAATCATCCTGAAGGGAAATCAGGACAGGAACTCAGGGCAGGAACCTGGAGGCAGGACCTTAAGCAGAAGCCACAAAGGACTATTGATGACTGGCTTTAACCTCATGGCCTGCTAGACATTTTCTTATAACACCTCTTGCCCAGGGGTTACACTGTCCTTATTTGAGATGAGCCTACTCACCTTAACCACTAATCAAAATGCCTGAAGAGACTCTTCAACAGGTTTTCTAATAGAAACATTTTCTCAGTTGGAGTTCTACCTTCTCAGTCAAATAGCTAACCAGTACAAAGAGGTAACTTAATCTCTATACACAATGGGAGCAAAGCTGAGTCCCAAATTAGGACCTAAGAAGTTAAGTATCAAGTGAAATTCAGATAAGGGAACCCTTCAAACATCATCTAAACATGATGCTTAGAGTTTAAAGGAAACAGAAAGAAGGAAAAGGTAATAGCTATAACTTATCCATCGACTCATATCTTCAGTAATTTTTGGTTCAATATTGTAACACTGCTGTAGAATTCCAAAACACAGAAACTTGAAGGAGCAAACTTCTTTTTGAGGAGATAAAAACTAATAGAGGTTCCTCAAAGAAACACATGCTAATAGGATGAATACATTTTCTCATAATTTTTGAGTATTGTCATGCAGGGAGACAGACATGAGGCACACATAGGAGACAGATTATCTTGGAGCCCTAGTCCGGCTTATATTAAGTGCACACACACCAGGTTATAATAATGTACTTGGCAAACTGGTTTCTTCACCTGCACATACTATGCACACATTCTCTTCAAACAGAGCACATAGGAACTTCCAAATCTCCTTACCTCTCCCACTTGCACTGGCCATATATATGCCATTTCTGAAGGAAATGGTATGAGTTTCCCTTTCCTTGAAATTAACCAGTTTTGGAAAGTTTTTACTTAAGTACAATCCAAAATTACTGGAGTGTGTGGAATTGAAAGACCAATCCAGACATACCTGGTTTGCATTACATAATTAGTAAGTCCTCTACTAACCTTTTAGGAGGATCCCTTATTTACCATCTTGTGTATATGCACAATTATATTTAAATATAATTAAAATAAAAATCATATGGGAAGGCATATGTACATTAGAGAAATTATATAACGTTATCTACCAATCACAATAGAGAACCATCTAAACCACATTCATTAGTAACTAACCTTCTACTCTTCAGTCCCTTAAAAGAAATCCACGGACAACAATCATGGTGCTTGATGACTCTCACTCTGTGGATGCTGGACATTTTTGACGTGTCTCCCTCTATAATCCGTCATTTTGGCTTTCTTCCAAATGAAGTTACCTTGCTTCTTTTGAAAAGCTGTGTGCATTTTTATTTTCAGTTTTTCGGATAAGAGATCCCAACCACCAGTGACAGAATGAAGATGAACCACCTCATTAAATTATTGACCCGAAGAGTTTTTCCTGGAAAAGTAGTGTTATCTTCATTTATCACAGGGAAGTCAGTATAGAATACATGTAATTTAATAACTCTGGAAGCAATAATATAAGGCTTTATTTTAAATTTTGTAAAGCATGGTACATTCCTGTTGTCTGGGAATACTAAGACATGAAGATTGAAGTCTGAGGGGAGTTTGACTATATAAAGAAAGCCTGTTTTCACAAATCGCATAACAAATGACTCCCATGAAGAAGTATGGAGAGGGTCCTGATCCTGGAAAGGATTGATCTAGCATTGGAGGGGAATATAAGGACAGAGAAAAAGGAGGGAGGTGATTGGAGAATGGGTGGAAAGAAGAAGGTTTATGGGACATATGGGGAGGGGGAATCCAGGAAAGGGGAAATCATTTGGAATGTAAACAAAGAATATAGAAAATAAAAATATTAAAAAAAGAAAGCCTGTTTTCAGAAAAGAAAAATGAAATACACACACACACACACACACACACACACATACACAGAGATGATCACCATTAAACTTAGAAACAATTGTCAGAATTAAACTGATTTCATTTTGCCAACAGTAATGAGGGGAAATTTGAATAACAGCTATCAATTGTTTCTAAAATATGTCCTTTTGAAATTTGTTTTCACTGTTTATATAACAGTGCTTCATCATGTATCCTGGCTAACCAGGGATTTGCCACTTAACCCAGGTTACCTTTGCCTCTTGAGTGCTGGGATTACAGGTATACAGCTGTAATCTGACTACTATATCTGACTCCAAATAAAGATTGTATGCTAAATTGATAATTTTGAGCCTGTGAGCACTATGGTTTAATATAGATATCTTTGGTATACAGCGGAAGTAATTTCTTTTGACAAACTTTTTATTTTGCACCAGAGTGGGGAGTAAGGCAGAAGAAGTGAGAGTGTGCTGTAACCCCAAAATTCAGATGAAACAGTATTTTCTTCAAATGATTTGTCATTGGTTCCTAATCTTTTTTTAAATGAATACTAGGTATTTAACCCATAAAATTCTGATACACTGGGCTACTCTTCAGTGACTCCTTCTTAGCTGTTTGCTGGCTCATCTCCTATAATAGGAGTTTACACGCTAGAAGTGATAAAAGTAAAGTTCCACCATGTTTGCCAGAGCCAAACCTTTGTAGTCACTCTTGTAGATGGAATGTGTTATTACTTTATTAATTTGTATAACTAACTGCATGTTCAAACACATCAATATTATACAAAATAAGCATAGCTTAGTAATGCCTTTCTAAAATCCACTGGGCCATCTTAAGAGGGGAAAAATGGTTTCTAGCATACTTCTTACATATCAAAATCTTCTCTAAGAGGCATTCTAAATGATCTGTCAGTCAGATTGCCTGACTTAGAAATCACAAAATTTTGAGCATTTAGTGACCATCCTGAATACAATGTATCATTTTCCCACTGTCACACCTGAATAATTATCACTCAGACATCCAAAGACTGAAGTCATATCCACCAACTCGTTAAGTCAACATGGGGCTCTGTGAAAGGTTGCATGGCTCACGTGGAGACAGAATGCTGGATTCCTTTTCTCTCATTACCACCCAGGAGCCCTGGGAGGCAACATTTCTACTGAGAGTCCTTTAATTGTGTCTGTACCAAGAAGCCCAGCTGCGATGTGACATTCACTCTCTGTTGGGGAAAGGCCATGTGATTCAGACAAAGGGGAAAGTGGAAAAACTGACAACCTCACTCTGCACTGAATACATATTTAAAATGATGCTGTCATTTGCTGGTAAATAGTGACTCGCAAAGCTGAAACTGAGTGGCTTTTACGTTTATTTTGCTTCTGATTTTTGAATGTCTAAACAAAGACTACCTTAGCCTCTGAAGTTTATTTCCAGGATAACCATCAGTACTTTTCTCTAGGAATGACCAAAAATTAATAATTTACACTAAAAATTAATACATGTGTATCTTTAATTCTCATTATTTTTTGTTTTTTTTTTTCATTTTTTTATTCGATGTATTTTTTATTTACATTTCAAATGATTTCCCCTTTTCTGGCTCCCCACTCCCCGAAACTCCTATAAGCCCCCTTCCCTCCCCCTGTTTTCCCACCTACCCCTTCCCACTTCTCTGTTCTGGTTTTGCCCTATACTGCTACACTGAGTCTTTCCAGAACAAGGGGCCACTCCTCCATTCTTCTTGTACCTCATTTGATGTGTGGATTATGTTTTGGGTATTCCAGTTTTCTAGGTTAATATCCACTTATTAGTGAGTGCATACCATAATTGATCTTTTGAGACTGGGTTACCTCACTTAGTATGATGCTCTCCAGCTCCATCCATTTGCCTAAGAATTTCATGAATTCATTGTTTCTAATGGCTCCATTGTGTATATATATATCACATTTTTTGCATCCATTCTTCTGTTGAGGGATACCTGGGTTCTTTCCAGTTTCTGGCTATTATAAATAGGACTGCTATGAACATAGTGGAGCATGTATCCTTATTACATGCTGGGGAATCCTCTGGGTATATGCCCAGGAGTGGTATAGCAGGATCTTCCAGAAGTGAGGTGCCCAGTTTTCTGAGGAACTGCCAGACTGATTTCCAGAGTGGTTGTACCAATTTGCAACCCCACCAGCAGTGGAGGAGTGTATTTTATTGCCTTTCTAAGCACACAAACTGGGATTATAATTACTGACTTTTCTATTTCCTAATTATAAGGATTTTATAGGTAATTTAATCATATTATATCCTTTCCTCATCTCTAAAATGAGGGTCTGGGCCAAACCCTAATGCATGTTTTATTTAAATAGCATTTCATAATCAAGTCAGGACTTATCATCTGATAATAATTAATTTTTTAATGTTTAGAGAACAGGTAGTTTCTCTCCTAACAATCTATCTATCATCTATCTCTCTGGCTCTCTATTATCTATCTATCTATTTGGGAATATCTATATACATTCCCAAATATATATTTAGAAATAGAGCATATTCCCCAACACTGGGAACAACCCATTTTAATTCAAGACCATGGGATGCCAACTAGATAGGATGTGTGTTCTCACCTTAACAGTTCAGAACCACTCTGCATTGCTACATCTGGCATACTTTGCAATCTTATCCATGTATACATGTTTGCAATGTCTGGATCCCAACTTTGAAAATGATCCATTTTCAACCATTTATGGATCATTTTGTAATCCATTGGTTTATTCTCAAGAGAGGTCAAGAATAATTGGGCAACAAAGCAAGATGTTTGGTTAATTGCTAAATTATATTTGTTTCAATCCCTAGGTGTTTGTTTGTTGTTTATTTGTTTGGTGCACAGAGAAGAGAAGGGCACTCTGCTGGCTCTCAGCCAGCATTCAGGCAGATCTGTGAGGCTACCCACAGTTCTGTGTCGCAGAGACTTCTCCAAAATACCTCCTCTCATTACCAAACCAGGAAGGAGAGTTTGTCCCTCTAATCTATCTATATATAGCCTTCTTTCACTCAGTGAAAGAAAATATGCTTAAAGATAAAAAGTTGTATAAGAGATAGTCCCTGTCGTAGGAGCTCACACCCCAATGTGAAAGTTAAATAAAAAATGTAATTATATTTACTCTATTAAATATCTTTAAAACATATTAAAACATTATTTTTCACTATCTAGGAGTTTGTGTGTATATGTTAGACTGTATTTACAATAAAGGACAATAAACTGAGAATTTCACCAAATTATTTAAAACCTTATCTATTCTAGATAATGACATCCATTTTACACGAAGTGCTGATAGTGTTAACAGTGACAGAAAGCGAACCAGAGAGAAGTCAGTGCGAAGAATAGACTGCTAATCAATTCATGTTTTAAAAACCATTTGCTTTTCTTCTCCTTTGTGGAAGATGAAGACTGTTAGTGAAGAAAGAGTGGCACTGATCTAGGGTGGGCAATGTGAAGACGCTCTAGCTCCAGTGTCTGATAATATAGAGATGGCATATGGAAAAGATAGTAAGTCAGATATTTTATCTTTCTTCAGTTTACCACAGCCTAGCATTTATCTCACCCTATCCTATCAGCAAAACATATTGTAGCCCTACAAATAGTCACACAAATTCATACAGACCAAGATGTAGTCAAAGAATTCATTCTCAACCTGGAAAGGACATAAACACTTTGAACAATATGACGATCTAAAGTCTGCTTAATATGATTGATACCAAATCTCTCATTGGACACTAATGAGACCTGTAATTTCTGCAGAAGCAGCATGTGGTCTATAATTAGGAAAATGTATTTTTACTGCTTCATTGAAACATTTTAAGCAGGGAGAAATATGGAAGACTACTTATGTTTTGTAGAATCATCCAGTGGCTTTTTTTTCTAAAAATTCAGAAAAATATTCTCTCTCATTCTCTCTCTCTCTCTCTCTCTCTCTCTCTCTCTCTCTCTCTCTCTCTCCCTCTTCCTCTCCCTCTCCCTCTCCCTCTCTCTCTCCCTTCTCCCCTTTCTTTCCCTCTGTGTGTGTATATCTGTAAATAACAGCACTTACACATGCATAATATGAGACACTAGTTTCTTTCCTGTTGACAAAAAATTGATAACATGTACTATTTTTAATGTCTTAGAAAGGAAAAATGTGACTACATTATTTTGTTTAATTTTTTTATGGATCAGACAATCCAATTTAGAATTATTTGGCCAACCTTTTTGAGATTATAATATAATTACAACATTTGTTCCCTTTCTTTCCTCACTCCAAATACTCCACATTTTTCCTTCAAACTTACAACTTCCTTTTTCACTAGCTGTTACTGTGTGCATATATCTATGTGTGTATAGCTACACAATCCTAAATATAACCTGCTCTGTCAATATAATGTTATTGTATGTGTGCTTTCGGGGATGACCATTTGGCATTGGATGACCAATTGGTGTGCTCCTCCGTGTGGAGCACCATTTACTCTTCCACTCCCAGCTTTCCTCACTTGCCTTGTTCTTTGTAAATGGTTGAGGCCTTGAGAGCTTCCCTTGGTCCGTTTTGGCATGCCCATTGGGGTAGTCCTTGTTCAGCTCACATGTCAGTGGTCATAGCAGTGAGACTTTGTAGATGTAGTCTCTGTCCTGACTAGGAGACACAATCTCATAGGAAACTCTCTTATCCTCTGGCTTTTACCGTCTTTCAGGCCTCTCTTCCATAACGTTCTTCAAACCCATAGGAGTGAGTGTTTTATAAGTGTATACATTAGTATTTGTCTTCACAATGCTCTATTTTGATTGGTTGTGTTTTCTGTAGGAGTCTCCATCTGTTGCAAAGTTTCCTTCATGAGAAGTAAAAAGTAAACTTACATGTGGATATAGAGACAGATATCTTCACATTGTTGTTAGAGATCATTCTGGTTTAGAATAGTAGAGGTTGTAGATTCTCCTTCAATAGCCATGACTTCACTGAGGAGTTACAGGGTTTCCAGAATCAGTCATGCTTTCCCTCTTGTTGAACAGGTTTTCAATCTAACTAGAGAACTGCTGGTTACCACCAAGGTATATGTACCATTGTGGAATAGATGCTGGTTACCACCAAGATATAAGTACCACTACTGCAACCTTAGAGTTATTGTACAATGCTGGTCTTTCACGTGGTTACCAGATGTCACAACTGGGTTGGACTGTTTGTTGCCTTCCTTTGTAAACTTGATTGGTGACTTCTGGTACTACAAAATTTAGTTTTCAGGTAAGGGGAATTTAGGGTATTTTAGTTCAGGGGCCTCTGGACCCCATATCTGAAGTGCATGGTATCTTCAGCAATAAGGACTTAACCTACACCTTTTTGAGGAAATCAAGGGCAATAACAATGCAATGTATGCTTTGGGAGTCTTTGGGACAGCCCTGGCCAACGTCCCAAAAGAATGCTTCTCATGTCTGACATTAAGGCTTAAGTGGTCTTTGGTTCTTGCAGGCAGCATTGTCAGCCCAGATGAGAAATTTTTATCAAATCTCTCTATATTTATACATTGAATTATGCATTTTATAGTTTTCAGGTAAATAGATAATATACTTATGATTCCTGTGGCCTTTGTATACTACTGTTATTTTACCCTCATTCCTCCTTCCATATTTGCCTCCTTCTAAAGTCTCCCACTCCATTTCCCCTATCAAATCATGAAATCCCGGTATTTACCTTTACCCTCTTCCGTATTTAACCCCCTTCCCCTTCCTAAGGAGCCTTTCTTTCTCATTTCCCTGATTATATAACTTTAGTAACATCTATTCTCGCTAGCTTATTTTGTTACTGAAGATGCCATTCATTTTTTTCTTGTATCTTGAAGTGAAAAGGGAAAATTGCTCAACTTTCTGTGTGTTATTTCTTCATTTATTGCTGACCAGCAAGATATTTAAACGTTTCCCCCTCATTTAAAGAGACTAGATTAGGGTGCTAATGTGAGTACAGATACCCTGATTGTGACTGAGGGATTTAGAGGTCTCCTTTTTATAACGTCAGATATTCCACAGTCACATGTTCTGAGCAGCTAAGTGCTGGAGATTTACACCATGCTTATGCATCTGGGTGAATGAAGTGTGGACCACAATGCTACTGTCTACAGTGAATCTCCAGACACCTGGAGTGGATTATCTACTTTCTAGAGTTTTCTGAGTGCCAGGGCTCTAGATATTTAACCAGGTGTTTGATTCCATCAGGAGAATGTTTTATTTACATTTAATTTAAGATCTTCTACTGATCCTTTATGGAAATTACAACTTCAGGTAATTTACTGTCAGCTGTTACTGAGATAGCCATGGGAATATCTTTCTTTGTTTGGCTCCAGCTAAATGTCTATATAGGTTGACTGTAAGTATAGTGCTATAGAAAGCACTTCTAGCAGAAGATTAAGAAGGCAGAAAGCAATGGTTTTATGCTGAGTTAGTTTCATGAATGAAGGGAGTTTGTTCATCTTTTTCTTTTACTTATCATCTAAGAAAATGCCAAATTAGATTTTAAAATCTATTGGATAGGTGTGTAGTAAGGAAACAGTAGTAATGAGAAGAAACTTTTAGTATAACCTTAGAAGAGGGAAGGTCATTTGAATCTGACTAGGTAAATGCCACCCCCCAAAAGTAAAAAGGACACTTTAATCATATCTCTGTTGTTGACATGTGGTGTCTTACTGTGGCATCATAATCTGTTTCTTATCAACACTTTACAAACAACTGGACCAATGTTCTAGTTGAATTGCTAACCTTCTATTATATGTCAGAACCAGTGCAATTTTTCCAGGGTCAGAGAAGACTAACCTGAATATCACGCAACATTTACTCTTCTAAAGCTTATAATCCGATGACATCTAGTGCAAGATAATAAAAGCAGTGAGTCACAACCAGTGCATCTCTGCAAAAGCACTATTTATGCATCAAATGTGGACCTATCAGACAGCAGGTCACTAATTTTTGGAAGTCAACTAGGGGGGTGGGGAAATTCAGGTAAAAATGTGATCTCAGCCTGCTGCTGCCATGAACTTTAGAGTTTAATTGTCAAACCTTGAGAAAGTGAGACTTCTGTCTTTTTTTTTTTTTTCATCAGTTCAAGCTGTCCAAGGCTGCAGCATGACTTGGTAAGCTGGTGCCTACCCGCTGAAGGTTTCAGGTGCAGTTGTCAGCTACTTACAGTAACCTTTCTTGGCAGTTGGATGTAGCTATAATAACCAACAGCTCTTGCATTCTTAATGTGTCCCAAGCATTTACATATAGGGGATCTGTTATCTCTGTGAGGCAGGAAATAAACTTGATACTTTGTAAAATTAAGAAAACTGGAGCACAGGCAAGCTAAACAAAAGGACTAAAATCACAAAGTGAGTAGGAGAGCTTGATGTCCATTATTTTAATCTTATTTGAAGACCCTATAACCTGACGACTATGTGGAAGAAATACGCAATGCTATTTAGAAATGGAGAAGTAGCACCAAATTTTAGTTATTATTTATTCTCATTACCTTGTAGAAATGCTTGTGTAAGTTGTATTTGTTTGCCTCTAGGTATTGAGCACTAACCTTTGCTTAAAAAAATGACATTTTACATCCCACAGCCAAACCAGTTCTCACTTTCAGGAAAACATCACATTCTTTGTATCTTTTAACGTGTTTCTCCCTCTATGCTGACCCAAATCCCATACTTTCGATGTTCTAGTTGCACATTTATTCCTCAAATCAATCCTGTTTCTCTCTGTCTCATTCTTTGCCTATGTTGTTCCCTACCAGGTCAAATGTGATTCCTTCTGGCATCTCCTGCTTTCAATATTTGCTTAGTTGTCTGTCATGATCCTCCAGAACTAATTGATCAACTTTGACTTAGTCTATTTCCCACCACCCTTAGGTTCTCTTTTAAGTGTGTCCATTTCCTCCAGTAATCCTATCCTAAGCCAGATTTATATATACCTTGATATATTATTTAATTAGCTCTTGTCCTTTCTCCTACAGTATAAATTTCTTAAGGGAAAAACTATATTTCCTTCAGTTACTACTATATGTAACAAAGTGCCTAACCCACTGTGATTTCTCAAGAACTTATATGTGGGACAAATACATATTGTTTGTCCTAAGTTTCTTCCTTTAGCCCACTGACAATCTTGGTTCTCTGTTGGAGACCAAACCCTAGAAAACCAGAGTTTCAACAGCCCTCACCTTCAAAGTTCACCGACCTTGCGGTTTACAGCAATCCCCAACCCCCTTCTTCACACAAGGCTGATCAACGGTTCTTTACCTGGGCGAACACCTGGGATGGTCTGGGCAGAACCAGCATTCCAGGAAAGCTGCAGATGCCTCTAGCTGGAGTCAACTTCCACCCTGGATGACCTTTCCTCCTTCTGTGCTTCTAGTATCCCCCTCAGCCCCTCCCTACTTCCTCCTTACTGAAGGTTCAAAACCAGGTGTTTTCTCTCTTTCAGGCTTGGGTTCCCCTCGGCTCCCTGAATTACTAGGTCCCACCAGTCGGGGCAGTTCTCTGACTCACCTGTTCTTTGTGTCTCCCTGATCAACAAATTGTGTTCTACTCTGGAGAATCCTTATGTCCTTCTTTTAGTGCGTGGTGCCAATAAGACAAAGGGAGTATGGACCCAAGCCCAGCATCACCACATTCTATTCCTTGGTGGACAAACCAGGGCATAGTTACAGTCAGATCAAAGCAAAATCAAAATTTAATAGTGTAAGAAGCTCAGCATCTTAATCGATCCATTCTTATCTCCTTGTACAATGCTCAAGCCCAAGTGGATCAAGGACCTACACATAAAACCAGACACACTGAAGCTTGTAGAGGAGAAAGTGAGAAAGAATCTTGACACATGGGTGCAGGGGAAACAAAGTGGGAAAAGATCTTTACTAATTCTATATCTAATAGAGGGCTAATATCCAATGTATACAAAGAACTCAAGAAGTTAGTCTCCAGAGAGCCAAATAACTGTATTAAAAATGGGGTACAGAGCTAAACAAGGAATTCTCAACTGAGGAAACTCGAATGGCTCTAAAGCACCTAAAGAAATGCTCAGCATCCTTAGTTATCAGGGAAATGCACATCAAAACAACCCTGAGATTTCACCTCACACCAGTCAGAATGGCTAAGGTCAAAAACTCAGGAGACAGCAGGTGTTGGCGAGGATGTGGAGAAAGAGGAACACTCCTCCACTGCTGGTGGGATTGCAAGATTGTGCAACCACTTTGGAAATCAGTCTGGTGGTTCCTCAGAAAACTGGGCATGACACTTCCTGAGGACCCTGCTATACAACTCCTGGGCATATACCCAGAGGATTCTTCACCATGCAATAAGGACACATGCTACACTATGTTCATAGCAGCCCTATTTGTAGTAGCCAGAAGCTGGAAAGAACCCAGGTGTCCCTCAATGGAGGAATGGATACAAAAAATGTGGTATATTTACACAACAGAGTACTATTCAGCCATTAGAAACAATGAATTCATGAAATTCTTAGACAAATGGATGGAGCTGGAGAACATCATACAAAGTGAGGTAACCCAGTCTCAAAAGATCAATCATGGTATGCACTCACTGATAAGTCGATATTAGCCTAGAAACTTTGAATACCCAAGACATAATCCACATATTAAATGAAGTCCAAAAAGAATGGAGGAGTGGCCCCTGGTTCTGGAAAGACTCAATGCAATAGTATAGGGGAATACCAGAACAGGGAAGTGGGAAGAGGTAGATAGAGGAACAGGGGGAGGGAAGAGGGTTTATGGGACTTGTGGGGAGTGGGGACCCAGAAAAGGGGAAATCATTTGAAATGTAAATAAAAAGAATATATCAATAAAGGAAAAAAATTTAAAAAATCATTGTTCAAAAGCACTTTGGAGTGCAAAGAGTTTATTTCATCTTACAGGTTCTAGTGTATCATCTAGGAAGCTCATGTAGGAGACAGGAATTGAATGAAGGAGAGACCAGGAGGTACAATGCTTTCTGGATTGCTACAAGACTCATGCTCATCTATGTTTCTTAAACAATTCAGGTTCACCTAATAATTGATGGGATTATGAACAATGGATGTGATTCTTCTACATCAACCTACAATGGAGAAAACAGCCTCACAGACATGACCACGGGCCAATCTGATGAAGGCAGTTCCTCATCTGAGGCTCCCTCTTCCCAGGTATATCAATTTGACAACTGAAGCTACTATGACAAATGCTTTTTCGAAATCATAAATCTTGGGGATGCTATTTATAAACAGAGACTATAGAGACAACTATTTGTTCATTGTAAAACGTATCACTAGATAATTTTCTACAAGTATCACAAATCATTTTTGAGGCAGTAGCCTAGACCTGGAAGCAACATGATTAGAACAGATGATGCAAAATCATTGCCTTTAGGCTTACTGCAATAGTGTTGCATAGCAGACAATATGAAGTAGATAACCTGAGGAGCAGAGATTTGACACTGTCAAGTAAAAAATCTGTCATCAACTGATACTTCTGATGACATTTAAAGGCAGAAGGAAGATAACTGTTCATAAAGAGAGCCCAGCTTAGATGCAAGAGCTTTCTTAGAAATGGATTGATGCTCCCATCCAACTCAGGTATGCCTAAAGAATTTGGTAGACAAATCTTGGTAATACAGGTGTATTTTTAATTTTTTCTAAGTTTGTTTCTAGTATGGCAGGTGAGTTTATACATTTAACTGAAAAAAATCTGTATAGACTAAAAAATATTTGAGGCTCTTGCTTTCCTGAGAGACTCTTCCAGATTCTGACCAATATAGATTTGTATTCTCACAGCCACCCATCGACAGAGTACAGGGACCCCACTGGAGGAGTTAGGGGAAGGACTGAAGGAGCTGATGGGGCCTTATCTGGCATCAATGGGAAGGGAGGTCCTTAGTTCTGTGAAGGCTTGATGCCCCAGTGTAGAGGAATGCTAGGGTGGTGAGGTGGGAGTGGGTAGATGGGTGGGGGAGCACTCTCAAAGAATCAGGGTAAGAGGGGAAGGAGTAGTGGGTTTGCAGAGGGGAAACTGGAAAAGGGAATAATATTTGAGATGTAAATAAATAAAATATCCAATTGATAAAAAAGAAATTTGAGGAATGTTTTTAAAATGCCAATCCAAGGGGAAAGGGGATTGACAGGGTTACTCAGAGGTGATTGATATGATGTGTGTAACAGCTTCTGGCTCAATGGCTACCTCCTCAGAAGCCTGGCACCAAATGGCCTGCCTTTTGAAGGTAGCTTTAGAGCGTGGGTGGGAAGGCCTAGCCAGCAAGAAAATATTAACAGTGCAAGGAGAACCTCTTCCTTTTAGTTTGCATAGGTATCTTCCATGGTATTTATTTGTATTCTTTCTCTACCTTTCTTTTTTTTCTTTTTTTTATTCGATATATTTTTATTTACATTTCAAATAGCTCACTTTATGGGACAAAGTAAGTTAGCTATCTTTTTAAACACTGTCCAAATAAGCATACTAATCTCATCACTTATACTCTGAAGAGCAGATTAAAATATCCTTCCCTATTTAGCCTTCCTCCAATCAAGGCTTGATGATGATGATAATGATTATAGGAATGTGTTTGTATATATGTGCATGCATGTTTATGCAAGGCAAATATCATATATATTTGATATATACTCCCACTTTCTAGCTTAAAAAAATCATGTTAGTAAGGAAAGCTTATTACATGCACAGTAATTTAAAAATGATTAGATGTTTACCTAAATTTTCATTTGTCTGAGAGTTAAAAGAGAAGCATAAGTGTACTCTGTGTGTGTGTGTGTGTGTGTGTGCATGTGTGTAAATAGAGCTAACAGTGAGCATGACTCTAAAATATTCTATAAAGCATAAACTAATAGCCCTGCTTTGCTCAATTGGCCCATGTGGTTAAAATAATTTTCTATAGCAATGTCTTCTATTACTTTACAGTGTTCTGTGAAGAATTTGGTCTAGTGTTGAATAATACCATTGAAAAAAAGTAGTAATGTCTATTAAATTACACCTTGAACTAACTCCTAAGCAGAAGGTGTGACCTGAGACTGTAAGAACAAATCAAGAATCTAGATTCTGTCAACTGGATAAAACAGGAGAAGAGAAAAATAATATTTCCAGCCTTATTTGTGGCTCGTCTGTGGCTGTGATTGTTTATATCTTCAGTGAATACAGACTTCTCATTGGCTATTGTACAATGACAGGAAGTTCTGAATTTCTTGTTCTTTCTTTTCATGAGTACTTCCACGTATCCATCCCCTCCCCCAGGATAATAGAACTCTTTATGTCCTAATTGCTTGATGGAGGATCCACAATAAGTTGGCATACAGCCTCAGTTTCTGGAATGCTCTGTGGATTCAGGGAAGTCACAAGGCTTCCTAAAATGAATTCCTTTTGGCTTGCAATTGGTTCCTCAGGAAATGCCCACTAAAGAAGAAAGACATAGCTTCAGGTATTAGTAGACAGACCCCATGATCAGGACAGGAACTTTGTTCAAGTGAGGGCATGTCAGCCTCTGAGCCATTTGCAGATGAATCATAAGGTCTTCCAATTTTACCGAAGTGCTGCTGAAATGTTTTGACATGAGCTGGTTGTATAACATAAAATCACCTTTCACTGACTCAAAGCTTACAAAGTATTCACATTAAAGATTCCCTTGGAAGATTGCCTAAATGTTTGGGGGATTATTTATACAAATCCAGGGTACATGGTGTGAATATTAATTGTCTCATGAAAGCTACACAGTGGTAAAGTTTGCTGTTAGTATCCAAAATGAATCCTCAGCAGGACAGAGGGCAAGTGTCTCTTGTCTTTGCAGAAAAGAGAAGGAATTTTGTGGACTGTTTTTCCTTCAATGTCACAAGTGGTCTTCTTTTTGTTGATCCCTCCGGAGATGTGGCTCATACAATCCCATTAAGTATATAGCTACAATGTTTGTTCTGAATTCTTGTTTGCTTGCTTAAGTGAGCAATTAGTGGTGCTCACTTAAAATTAGATATGCAAAGATGTTGAAAGAACAGTACTACATCTTCCTTTCAGCCCACAACACATCCCAATGTAAAGTCAGTTCTTCAGACCCCTCACACACCCAGAGACAGCTTTACTCCCAGGAGGTTCATCACAACCAGGCTCACAGGCTCACAGGAGGGACAGGATCCAGTCAGAGAGTGGTACCATCAGAACCCAGTTTTCCCACCACAGCAAGCCCTAGATACCTGAAAAGAACTGAATAGAAAGACTGAACTAAAATCTAATCTTATGAAGATGGTAGAAGACCTTAAAGAGGGCATAAACTACTCTCTTAAAGTAATACAGGAGAACCCAGGTAAACAGGTAGGGGCTCTTAAAGAGGAAACACAAATCCCTTAAATAAATATAGGAAAACACAATAAAACAAGTGAAGGAATTGAACAAAACCATCCAGAATCTAAGAATGGAAATATAAACAGTAAAATCACAAATGGAGAAAACCCAAGGAAAGAAATCTGGAGTTACAGATGGAAATATCAAGAAATAGAAGAGAGAATCTCAGGTATAGAGGATACCATAGATATTGACATAGTAGCCAAAGAAAATACGAAGGGCAAAAAGCTCCTAACCCATACATCCAGGAAAATCAGGACAGAATGAGAAGACCACACTAAAAATTAATAGGAAAAGAAGAGACAGAAAATATCCTGTGCAAAGGGCCAGGAAGCACCTTCAACAAAATCATAAAGCTTCCATAACCTAAAGAAAAAATGGTCATAAATGTACAAGAAGCCTACAGAACACCAAATAGATTTGACCAGAAAAGAAATTAGTCCAGTCACATAATAATTAAAACACTAAATGCATACAAATAGAAAGAACACTAAAAGCTGTAAGGAAAAGGTCAAGTATCATATAAAGAGATATGATAAGACCAAACTAAAAATTAATAGGAAAAGAAGAGACAGAAAATGTCCTGTGCAAAGGGCCAGGAAGCACCTTCAACAAAATCATAAATCTTCCATAACCTAAGGAAAAAATGGTCATAAATGTACAAGAAGCCTACAGAACACCAGACATATCAGAATTATACCAGACTTTTCAACAGAGACTCTAAAAGCCAGAAGAGTCTGGACAGATGTCATCCAGACCCTAAGAGAACACAAATGCCATGCCAGACTAGCAAAACTCTCAATCACCAGAGATGGAGAAACCAAGATATTCCATGACAAAACAAAATTTAAACAAAGGCTTTCCACTATTCCAACTCTACAGAGGATAATAGAAGAATAACTCCAATACAAAGAGGAAAACCACACCCAAGAAAAACAAAGAAATTAATCATCTCACAACAAAGCCAAAAGGAGAGAATCATATGCACATAATGCCACCTGCACCAACAAACATAACAGGAACTAATAATCATGCCTTTAATATCTCTTAATATCAACAGACTCAAATCCCATATAAAAAGACAAAATCTAACAGACTGGGTACACAAACAGGATCCAGCATTTTGCTGCATACAAGAAACACAGCTTAATAACAAAGACAAACACTACCTCAGAGTAAAAGCCTGGAAAAAGTCTTCCACGCAAATCATCCAAAGAAACAAGCTGACGTTGCCATTCTAATATCCAACAAAATTGACTTACAACCAAAAATTATCAAGCAAGATGAAGGTATATGACTAGGAGTGGTATAGCTGAGTCCTCAGGTAGCATTCTGTCCGATTTTCTGAGGAACTGTCAGACTAATTTCCAAAATGGTTGTATCAGTTTGCAATCCCACCAGCAATGGAGGAGTGCTCTTCTTTCTCCGCAGCCTCGCCAGCATCTGCTGTCATCTGAGTCTTGACCTTAGCCATTCTGATTGGTGGGAGGCAGAATCCCAGGGTTGTTTTGAATGTCATTTCCCTGATGACTAAGGATGAGGAACATTTCTTTAGGTGCTTCTCAGCCATTTGAGTTTCCTCAGTTGAGAATTCCTGTTTAGCTCTGTTCCCCATTTTTTAATAGGGTTATTTGGTTCTCTGGAGTCTAACTTCTTGAGTTATTTGTATAGACTGGATATTAGCCCTCTATCCAGTGTAGGATTGGTGAAGATCTTGGCCTAATTGGTTGGTCGCCATTTTCTCCTATTGACTGTGTCTTTGCCTTACAGGAACATTGCAATTTTATGAGGCCTCATTTGTCAGTTCTTGATCTTAGAGCATAAGCCACTGGTGTCCTGCTAAGAAAATATTTTCCTGTGCCCATGTGTCCAAGGCTTCTCCCAAATTTCTCTTCTATTAGATTTAATTTATTTTGTTTTATGTGAGGGTCCTTGAATCACTTGGACTTGAGCTTTGTACAGGGGGATAAGAATGGATCGATTTCCATTCTTCTACATGCTGACTACCAGTTGAACCAGCCCCATTTGTTGAAACTGCTGTCTTTTTTTCCACTGGATGGCTTTAGGTCCTTTGTCAAAGATCAAGTGACCATAGGTGTGTGCGTTCATTTCTGGATCTTCAATTCTATTCCATTGATCTACCTGCCTTTCACTGTACTGTACTGTACTGTACTGTACTAATACCATGCAGTTTTTATCACTATTGCTCTGTAGTACAGCTTGAGGTCAGGGATGGGGATTCCACCAGAAGTTCTTTTATTGTTGCGAATAATTTTCTCTATCCTGGGTTTTTTGTTATTCCAAATGAATTTGCAAATCACTCTTTCTAACTGTATGAAAAATTGAGTTGGAATTTTGATGGGGGATTGCATTGAATCTGTAGATTGCTTTCAGCAAGATGGCCATTTTTTGCTATATAAATCCTGCCAATTCGAGAGCATGGGAGATCTTTCGATCTTCTGAGGTCTTCTTCAATTTCTTTCTTCAGAGACTTGAAGTTCTTGTCATACAGATCTTTCACTTGTTTGGTTAGAGTCATGCCAAGATATTTTATATTCTTTGCAACTATTGTGAAGGGTGTTGTTTCCCTAATTTCTTTTTTTTTTTAAAAAGATGTATTTATTACTATATGTAAGTATACTGTAGCTGTCTTTAGACACACCAGAAGAGGGCATCAGATCTCATTACGGATGGTTGTGAGCCACCGTGTGGTTGCTGGGATTTGAACTCAGGACCTTCAGAAGAGCAGTCAGCGCTGTTAACCGCTGAGCCACCTCTCCAGTCCAAAGATTTTTTTTTTGTTGTTGTTGTTTTGTTTTGTTTTCAAGACAGGGTTTTTCTGTGTAGCCCTGGCTGTCATGGAACTCATTCTGTAGACCAGGCTGGCCTTGAATCCAGAGATGTGACTTCCTCTGCCTCTCGAGTGCTAGGATTAAAGGTGTGCATCACCACTTCCCAGTGCCTAATTTCTTTTTCACCCTGTTTATCCTGTGAGTATAGGAAGGTTACTGATTTGTTTGAGTTATTTCTATATCCATTCATTTTTCTGAAGTTGTTTATCAACTGTAGGAGTTCTTTGGTGGAGGTTTTTGGGGTCACTTAAGTATACTATCATATCATCTGCAAATAGTGATAGTTTGACCTCTTCCTTTCCAATTTGTATCCCTTTGACCTCCTTTTGTTCTCTACTTGCTCTAACTAGAACTTCAAGTAATATATTGAATAGATAGGTTAGAGAGTGGTCAGCCTTGTTTTGTCCCTGATTTTAGTGGGATTGCTTTCTGTTTCTCTCCATTTAGTTTAATGCTGGCTACTGGTTTGCTGTATATTGCTTTTACTATGTTTAGGTATGGTCTTTGAATTTCTGATCTTCCCAAGACTTTTAACATGAAGAGGTGTTGAATTTTGTGAAATGCTTTTACAGCATCTAATGAAATGATCATGTGTTTTTTTCTTTGATTTTATTTATGTAGTGGAATAAATTGATGGATTTCTATACATTGAACCACCTCTGTATTCCTGGGATGAAGCCTACTTGATCTTGGTGAATCATGGTATTGTGTTTTTGGATTTGGTTTGTGAGAATTTTATTGAGTATTTTTGCATCAATGATCATAATGGAAATTAGTCTGAAGTTCTCTTTGTTGGATCTTTGTGTGGTTTTGGTATCAGCATAACTGTGGCGTGATAGAACAAATTGGGTAGTGTTTCATCTTTTTTATTTTTTGAAATAGTTTGAAGAGTATTGGTATTAGGTCTTCTTTGAAGGTCTGATAGAACTCTGTATTAAACCCATATGGTCTTGGGGTTTTTTGTTTGCTTGTTTTTGTTTTTTTGGGTTTTTTTTTGTTTTTTGTTTTTTTAGGTTGGGAGACTATTAATGACTGTGTGTATTTCGTTAGGGGATATGGGACTGTTTAGATGGTTTATCTGCTCCTGATTTAACTTTGGCACCTGGTATCTGTCTAGAAAATTGTCCATTTCATCCAGATTTTCCAGTTTTGATGAGTATAGGCTTTTGTTAGAATCTTATGATTTTTTTTTTGTTTGGATTTCCTTAGTTTCTGTTGTTGTGTCTATCTTTTCATTTCTGCTTTTGGCAATTAGGATACTGTCTCTGGTCACTTTGGTTAGTCTGCCTAAGGGTTTATCTATCTTGTTGATTTTCTCTAAGAACCAGATCCTGGTTTTGTTGTTTTTTTATATAGTTCTTTTTGTTTCTACTTGGCTGATTTCAGCCCTGAGTTTGATTATTTCATGCTGTCTAGTCCTCTTGGGTGTATTTCCTTCTTTTTGTTCTAGAGCTTTTTGGTGTGCTGTTAAACTGCTAGTGTATGCTCTTTCTAGTTTCTTTTTGGAGGCACTCAGAGCTGTGAGTTTTCCTCTTAGCACTGCTCTCATTGTGTCCCATTAGTTTGGGTATGTTGTATCTTCATTTGCATTAAATTCTAAAAAGTCTTTAATTTCTTTCTTTATGTCTTCTTTGACCATGAAGTAGGGTGTTGTTCAGCTTCCATGTATATGTGGGCTTTCTGTTATTTTTATTGTTATTGAAGTGCAGCCTAAGTCTGTCCTGATCTGATAGGATACATGGGATTATTTCTTTTTGTAGCTGTTGAGCCTGTTTTCTGTCTCATTATATGGTCAATTTTGTTAAGAATATACCTTCTTCTCTGCACCTCATGGTACCTTCTCCAAAAAGACACAAAACAAGTCTCAACAGATGTAAAAGCGATTGAAATAATCTAATGCATTCTCTTTGATAACCAAAGTCTAAGGCTGGACTTCAATATCAACAAAACAACAGAAACCTCACATAGGCATGAAAACAACTCTCTGCTTAATGATAACTTGGACAGGAAAGAAGTAAAGAAAGAAATCAAAGTGACTAAAGGGAACAGAGTCAGTGTCCAAATTAACAAAATCATAAGTAAAAGGAGAGACATAACAACAGAAACTGGGGAAATTGAAAAAAATCATCAGATCTTATTACAAAAGCCTATACTCAACAAAACTGGAAAATCTAGATGAAATGGATGATTTTCTAGACAGATACCATGTACCATATTTAAATCAAAATCAGGTAATCTAAACAATTCCATCACCCCTAAGGAAATAAAAATAGTCATTAAAAACAGCCCAACTAAAAATGTCCAGGGCCAGATGGTTTTAGTGCAGAATTCTACCATACTTTTGAAGAGCTAATAACAATACATTTCAAACTATTCTACACAATAGAAACAGAAAGAACACTAATTAATTCATTCTCTGAAGCCACAGTTATTCTGATACATGAACCACATAAAGACCCAACAAAAAAGAGACATTCAGGACAATTTCACCTATGAATATCAATTCAAAACACTCAAAAAAAATTCTAGCAAACCAAATCCAATAACATCAAAACCATCATTTACCCTGATCAAGTACACTTCATCCCAGACATGCCATGATGGAGATACAAATATCCATCAATGTAATACAGTATATAATGAAAGGAAAAAGTCATATGATCATCTCATTAGATGCTGAAATGTCCTCAACAAAATGCAAAACCCTTTACGTTAAAAATCTTGGAGAGATCAGGAATTTAAGGCACATATATAAACATAATAAAAGCAGTATTCAGCAAAACAATAGCCAGCATCAAATTAAATTGAGAGAAACTAGAAACAATCCCACTAAATTCAGGGACAAAACAAGGCTGACCACTCTCTCCTTGTTATTCAGTATAGTACTCTAGCTATACCACTTCTGCACATATACCCAAAAGATGCTCCCATCCCACTAGGACACTTGTTCAACTATGCTAGAAGCAGCTTTATTCATAGTAGTCAGAAACTTGAAACAGCCTAAATGTCCCTAAACTGAATAATAGTTAAAGGAAATAAGGTTCATTTACATGATGGAATAGTACTCAGCTATTAATAACAAGGACAGGACAAATTTTCAGGCCAATGGATGGAACTAGAAAATATCTTTCTGAGTGAGGTAACTCAGACTCAAGAGGACATGCATGGCATGTACTCACGAGTGGATGTTAGCCATAAAGTGCAGAATAACCATGCTACAATCCACAGACAAGGGAGGATGGTTGAATCTGTCTCAGAAAATAAAATATCAGAGATGGATTGAAGAAGGGAACTGCATGGGAGGAAGAGGGGAGGGGAGGATGTATCAGATGTAGGGAGAGCAGTGGAGAAAGAGAGACTAAGGAAATTGGTGAGGAGGCAGGCCTCTTAGGACATGCCAGAGACCTGAGATGGGGGAAGGCCCCAGGGTGTCTGTGGGAGAAACTCTAGCTAAGACTTCTAGCAGTGTGTAATATGGATCCTGAAGTGACTGCCAGGCAGGAATCCCAATGGAAGAATGAGAACAGTGATTCACAGATAAAACCTCCAACCCAAAATGTGTCCTTGCTACAAGGTATGCAGGGTCAAAGATAAAGCAGAGATGGAGAGAATGACTGGCCAATATTGAGACCCATCCATAGGCAAGATCCAATCACTGACACTGTTAATGATACTCTGTTATGTTTGCAGACAGGAGCCTAACACATCAGGCCTCTGAGAGGTGCCACACAGCAGCCAATTGAAAACAGATGCAGAAACCCACACCTAAATAATAGATGGAGCTTGAGGAGTCTTGTGGAAGAGTTGGGGGCAGGGTTGGAGGACCCAAAACAGATAGGTACTCCACAGGAAGCCCAACAATGAGAGGTCTTGGGGCCTCTCAAAGACTGAACCATCACACATAGAATGAGTACAGGCTCGACATAGTCCCCTACCCCATTCCCCACGTATATTTAGCAGAAGTACAACTTGGTCTTCATGCAGATCCCCTAACAACTGGAGCAGGGGATATCGCTGAATCTGTTGCTTGTCAGTGGATCCTGTTCCCCTAACTGGGCTGCCTTGTCTGGCCTCAGTGGAGAGGATGACCTGGTCCTACAATGATCTGATATGCCAGGGTGGGGGATGGAGAGAGGGCTCCCTCCTCTCTCAGCAGGGGATCGGGGAAAGTATCTGCATTTTAAAACATTTGCATTTGCGCTGTTCTGCTCTACACAACCCCTCCTCAGAAACCATTTCTTTATTCTTTCACTTGCCACACTAGAGCACTGGAGAGCAGTAGCAATGTGGGCATTCCCGTGCTTGCTGCAGCGTTTGTTGGCTGCTTCCTGGAGCTTTCTACTTTAGTGCTGAAGCCACTCATTCATTTGCTCTTATTTGCATCTATTCAGTAAGTCCATGGAACATGCAGATATCGGAGGACAATTTTTATATTCCTAAAAATCTCCTATAAACACACTAAATACCCTCATGATTGTAAAAATAATTTTATTACGCTTACTGGAGAGGGAGGTTGAGCATATTCTGTGCCATAGACTGTGGTCAGAGGACAAGTGCCACGAGTCGGTTCTCTTCTCCCACCACGAGGATTCCAGGAATTGAACTCAGGTTATCAGACTTTATTTAATACACGAGCCCTTACTGACTGAACCCCGCGGACAGCCCCCCTGGCCTCTCTTTCATTCTTCTTGTAAGGCATATTCTTCTAACATGAAGAAGGGCATAATCAGAGAATGAGGCCAGGCCCATCCAATGCTTCTATTCCTAAGCCCTAACTTTAATTATCATAACATAGATATTCATTTAGAATAAATATTAAAGGGGAAATATATATGTATTTGATATCCTACTATGCCAGAATTATGGTAAAAATTCACATTAAAAATTTTCAGGGCTTTAGTAGAAGTATACATGTTTTAATATCTGATTCCATTTTTTTCCAGTAAGTGATATATATTACTTCTTTAAACCATAAAAATTTATCAATATTAAACTCTAAAAGAGTTTTAAAAAGTTAATGGTTTTATCCCATAGAATTTAAACAAAAACAGCAAATTCAATATGATGGTTTTTAAAGCTCTTGGTATTTCAGTTACAAATCGTGGTTTTAGAATACACAATGGGATATGAAAACTATAATCAGTACTGTTCCTTTTAATTCATTAATTGTTTTATTTGTTTACATTTTAAATATTATCCCCTTTCCTGGTCTCCCCACAAACACCCCCACTTCATCCTCCTCACCTTTGCATCTAAGAGGGTGCTCCCCTACCCACATACTCACTTTCCTTGTCACCCCTCTAACACCCCCTTCTCTAGGAAATCATGACTCAGCCTCAACAGAACCAAGCGCTTCCCTCCCACTGATGGCAGATGAGGCAGTCCTCAGGTTCTTATGAAGCTAGAGCCCTGGGATGTTGGCTCCCCACAGAGTTTCACTTCTTGTTTACATTCTCATTGTCTGGGACCTTATTTTTGTGGAAAGGGAAAAAACACCCCCAAAAGTTTAAAAAAACCCAAGAGACCGATAAATGAAAAGTTCAGGCTGTCTAGGTAAGGCCTTCCAGGATCTGAACAGTCAGAGGGGGCAGCCCGTGAGTGCTCACCTGGGTCTCCACTTGCAGCTTTCTTGTACATATCTTTCCAGCAAGCTCAAGCAGCATCCCAGACCTTCCTCCAGGTGGGACTCCTTCAAAGGGCCTCTAAGAAAGGAGAGAGGGAGAAACTTGAAGCTTTGTTTTGTTGTGTGGCAGTGCTAGCTTGTCTTGGTTTTGTCCTTTTGGGATAGTTTCAGTGTAGCCCAGGCTGGTCTTGAATTTATTGCACTACGGGATGGCTGCAGAGTCATAATCCTCTTGCCCCAACCTCCGGAACATTGGGATTTTAGGTACGCACCACTACATGTAGTCACAACAATTTTTTTTTATCAGAAAAAAAATGCAGCCTTCTTAATACAGCTAAGTATTTGCATCCATAATCTTCAAAACTGCATGAGAAATTTCAAATGGTGTGCAAAAATAAGCTATTTTTATTTTATCCTGAGATTAGACAGTATAATATATACATTAGTCATAAAGCCTCTCCACATTACAGAACACTAACAGCTTTTCTTTAGAACCCTTAGAACTTCTCTGGACACACACTCTACAGATGAAAGTATATGGTAGCTCTTTTCTGGAGTTCATTAGTGCACAGATGGCTACGGCGATACTGATCTTGGCTGGTTTCTCAGTTGGCACTAGAAACTGTGTATCATTCAGATTGGATTTTCCTGGTTTCAAAAAGAAATGTGTACTTTAATTGGGTGAATGGAGTCTAATTAGTAGGTCTTGGAGAATGATTTGCAGGAATTATTTGGAAGAGGACTAGTTTTTAGAAGCCACATTCATTTTAAAAACCAAGTTCAGGTCTTTATAGGGACATCCAATGCTACAGAGCCAAAGAATAGCTATTGAAAGTTTTGGTTTTCAGATGTTGGTAGAAGAATTCAAAATGATAGATATGCTATCATGTTCCAAAACTCATTAAAACTACTCATCCACGGAACAACCTTGTTAGCTAAGGAAGGACTATCCAAACTTACCAACAGGAAAGTCCATTCTAAACGTGTCCCTCACCTCGCCAGTACTTAGTTACTAACCGGGACACCCTTCACGTTTAATCTGTTTTCTGAGCTCACTTTCCTTCCTTTGGTATCAGAAAGACACTGGAAAACAAGGCTTTTCCCCCAATAAGTTGAAATACTTTAAATTTTCAGTTTTTCTACCATTGTAGTTTTTCCTCTGTAAAACACAGACAGACGACAGACACAAATAACAGTCATATGAGATTGTAAATTTAGAGATGTAAAATTGAAGAAATCGTTTGAATTCAAAATGGACTTGAAGTCTAGCTTTATTCCATGGTGGATTTTACTACTTTTCATGGGTAGTCCAATTCCACAGAACATAGAATAGAGAGCTAATGCGGTTTTCTTCATGGCTGTGTGTAAAACCTACATCCAGTAAGTTATGTCAGTATTCCTTAGACACACAAAGTGAATGAAAATCATCCCTCACCAGTGAGAGAACAGAATTCCCATTTTAGGAGAAAAGATTGACTCTAAAATTCACCGTGTTGCAATTTACGGTTACCATAATTTCTATAATTTAAGATTGGTTTTATTTAAACTATATACTCTTATCTACTACCGAGGATGATGGGGAAAGATGTGAATTAAATTTGATACAACATCCTCCTAATTGCTTAAACTCATATTTTATACTTGCTGAAATAGTTCTTCCTATGTCGTAACTGTTTGTCATGTGCCAGTCATCTAAATACAGATAAATGTGAAATGTGATCAATATACATGGAAAAGATAAGTGAAATGGATACATTTAAAGTGTTCTTTCTGTACAGCATGCATAGAAAATGGATACATTCAAAGTGTTCTTTCTGTTCTGCATATACAGGTTCAGCCGTGTTTGAATCATTTTCTTCCCTGTCAGCTTTGTTCTAGTCACAAATGTTATTTATTTATTTATTTTTTTACTCAGAAGGCCATGTGCTTTGCTGTCAAGAGCACTGTCCACCCATTTTTTTTTGTAAGCACTTTCTTGTTTTTTCTAGGATTTATTCTTCCAGGTGCTAATACCCATTCCCAGAGTTTTGTTGTACTCACTTTCTTGAGCCTATGAGATATTACTACTTAAAGACTTTCAAACAGCACCTGTGACTCATTTCTTGCTCCAATGGCTCTTCAAGCTGTTGTTTGAACCATAACGTGACAGCTTCACTGCTATGTCGTTGTGGATAACAGCAAACCAGGAATTACTGGACAGGTACATTGTTGCATAAATGGTGCCTGCCTCTTAGGGACCATAAGGTTCTGATTGTGATGAAGATCTCATTCTCAGAAATGCTTTAAAAAAATCAGTAAAACTTAGCTTTAAGTAGTATTAAAATGGAATTTGAAGGCTGAGCATTGTGCTTCATGCTTTTAATCCCAAACACAGAAGCAGGGGGGATCTCTGTGAGTTTGGGACCAGCCTGGTTTACATGCCACATTCCAAGCCAGAGATACACAGTGAAATGCTGTCTCAAAATTAAAAAAGAATAAGAAAAGACGGGAAACTGGCATTTTAGATAGCATTTCGAGAAATGTGTTTGTCTATAAAAATATTACCCTAATCAGACTCTACTTTCCTTTGTTCTTAGTTACTACAGAATAGCACTAATTGACATAATGGCTTTAATTTTGTCTCAGGAGGCCAAGGTCTTATACATAGTTCTGTCTTTCCTAGAACCCACTAGGTTTCCCAGAGTAGACTTGGACTTATGATCTTTCTGCCTTAGCCTCACTGATTCTGAGGCTACAGGTGTTGTATTCCATGCCCCCCTTACCTTAAGGGTTTTATAAAAACCTAAAAGTTTTATAAAACCTAAAAGTTTATCTTGTTTCCTCAGGAACTATATCACTCCCCGTGTTGGAGTTCATGTAACTATACATGTTACATGAACCCCAACATGGGGAATATGATTATTAGTATAGGTATCTTAGTTTTGAGCCCTCTCCAGATTTCAGTGAATAAAGTTGAGAAGGCTTGTGCTATAGATTCTGAAATGTTTCCCACAGGCTAATGTGGGTAATTTGACTTGATTGCCAGATCATGGGTTTCGTTAAGTGACAGGATCCTGGAGCCTGTGAGTGAAGCAATGGATTGCCCTTTAATGGATTCATAATTTGGTGCCATTACTGGGAAGTGATGAAATATAGGTGGGGTGTAGTTGGGGGAAGTAGCTCACTGGCAGTGCGCCCCAGAAAGAATTAACTTGCCCTGGCTCCATCTTTTTTCTTTCTGCCTCCGGACTTCCATGCTGTGATGCTGACCCTACAGCAAGGATTGGGTTCACTTCAATCAGAAAATAACGAAATCTCTGGATGGCCTTTTCTTCAGCCTCTGCTCCACTCATTGTCCCTATATTTCTTTTAGACAGGAGGAATTCTGGGTTAAAATTTTGCAGATGGGTGGGTGGCCCATCCATCAACCGGAGGGGGGAGGCAGACATGCCTAACCTCTGGATATGGTCTTGACAGGTTCTCCTTCCCCTTTGTGGGGTATTTCAGCCAATGTCATCCCCGTGGGGTCTTGGGGGAGGCTCTTGCTTTCCTGGTATTTGGGACTTTCTGGTTACTACCCCCACTTCCCCATCCCCCCACTGCAACACATCTCTGTGCAATTTCCTGAGCCTCTGTACATCTCCTCCATCTCCTCCCATACCTGATTATTTTCTTTTTTCCCCTCCCCCTTTTCCTTTCCTCCCAAGTCCCTTCTACCCTGTGTTGTGTATTTTTTTTTTTTTTTGAAACAGGGTTTCTCTGTGTAGCCCTGGCTGTCCTGGAACTCACTCTGTAGACCAGGTTGGCCTCGAGCTCAGAAATCCGCCTGCCTCTGCCTCCCAAGTGCTGGGATTACAGGCGTGTGCCACCACTGCCTGGCTCTTTCTACCCTCTACTTCCCTTGATAATATTGTTTCCTCTTCTAAGTAGGACTGAAGCATCTATTCTTTGGTCTTCCTTCCTCTTGAGCTTCATGTGGTCTGAGAGTTGTATCATGGGCATTCCAGAGTCTTTGCCTAATAGCCACTTATCAGTGAGTACATGCCATGTGTGTTCTTTTGTGACAGTTACCTCACTCAGGATGATATTTTCTTTTTCTTTTTTAAAAAGATTTATTTTATGTTTGTGAGTACACTGTTCCTCTCTTCAGAAACACCAGAAGAGGGCATCAGATCCCATTACAGGTGGTTGTGAGCCACCAAATGGTTGCTGGGAATTGAATTCAGGACCTCTGAAAGAGCTGTCAGTGCTTAAACTCTGAGTCATTGCTCTAGACCAGGATGATATTTTCTAGATCCATCCATTTGCCTGTGAATTTCATGAAGTTACTGTTTTTAAATAGCTGAGTAGTATCCCATTGTATAAATGTACCACATTTTCTGTATCTACTTCTTTTGAGGAAAATCTGGATTTTTTCCAGCTTCTGACTATTATAAATATGGCTACTATGAACATAGTGGAGCATGTGTCCTTATTACATGTTGGAGCATCTTCTGGGTATATGCCTAGGAGTGGTACAGCTGGGTCCTCAGGTAACTGTCTAATTTTCTGAGGAACTGCAAGACTAGGGATCCATCCTACATGCAGACACTAAACCGAGACACTGTTGCAGATGGCAAGAAGTGCTTGCTGACAGGAGCCTGATACAGCTGACTCCTGAGAGGATCTGACAGACCCTGACCAATACGGATGTGGATGCTCTCAGTCGACCATCGGACTGAGCACAGGCACCCTGTCCTGGCTGGTTTTGTGTGTAAACTTGACACAGGCTGGAGTTAATCACAGAGAAAGGAGCCTCAGTTGGGGAAGTGCCTCCATGAGATCCAGCTGCAGGGCATTTTCATAGCTGGTGATTAAGGAGGGAGGGCCCATTGTGGGTGGTACCATCCCTGGGCTGGTAGTCCTGGGTTCTGTAAGACAGCAAGCTGAGCAAGCCAGGGGAAGAAAGCCAATTAAGAAACATCCCTCATGGCCTCTGCATCAATCAGCTCCTGCTTCCTCTGCTTGAGGTCCAGTCCTGACTTCCTTTAGTGATGAACAGCAATGTGGAAGTGTAAGCTCAATAAACCCTTTCCTCCCCAACTTGCTTCTTGATCATTATGTTTGTTCAGGAATAGAAACCCTGAGTAAGACATACCCCAATGGAGGAGTTAGGGGAAGGGCTGAAGGAGTTGAAGGGGGTCTTATCTGTCATCAATGGGAGGGGAGGCCCTTGATCCTGTGAAGGCTTGATGCTCCAGTGTAGAGGAATTCTAGGGCGATGAGGTGGGAGTGGGAAGGTGGGTAGGGGGGCACACTCAGAGAAGCAGGGTGAGTGGGGTGAGACTGGGGGTTCGAAGAAGGGAAGCCAGGAAAGGGGATAACATTTGAAATGTAAATAAATAAATATCCAATTTAAAAAGAAAAAAAAAAAACCAGCAAGACTTGGAACAAAGGTTCATAATGTCCTGCTATGTATTGAACTTTTTAATGTGAATTAACTAAAAGGTAATTGGTTCCATTGGAACCCACCAGAAGAGATTTTTTTTTTTGCTTTGAGAAAAAGAATACATTTTAAAAATAACATAACCTATTACTGTCAAGTAGACAATTTCATTGAAAAAAATATTTATTGAGAGTGTTTGTGCCTCTGACTTCTCTGTGCACTTTATATAAAGATAGTAAAGTGTCTATTGTTATGAAAAAAATGAAATTAGCTGAACACGGTCTGAGACTCAAGACCTCCCATTAAGCTGTTTCCCAGCTGTGCCTGCAGTATAACAGGAAAGAGAAGCAAGTCTCACTGGAGCAGATTCTTCTAGCTCATGAAGTGGAGCAAATCATATACAAAACAACACCTGAGAAATGTTTAAAATTATATACTAAAGCAATCTGATCTTTTATTTTACATTATTCTTTCCATATATCATAGAAGAAAAAAAATATCTCCTGAAAGCTAGACACATGGTTGTGCAATATACATTCTGCAGATAGCTTTTAAGTGTCTTATTAATTTGAGTCCCACATGAATAGAGCTAAGGAGGTCAGGTGTAGGAGCAGAAAGTTTAGTATGAGAGAACTGTAGAGAATACAAAAGAAGCTGAAACCACTTAATACTTACATTGATTAAAATGTTACTGGTGTCTGATGGCTAATTATGCAATTAAATGCCAATGTAACAAAGAAAACATTTTAATTTGTATCATTATGAATTGAAATGGAACCATTTAAAACTACTTTGTCATTTTGTAATCGCTGGCTTGATGTTTTGAATGGGTGATGCAAATTAAAGAATGAGAATATATTGTTACACACAAGCATTTTTTTTTTCTGCCTCCAAAGCCCTTTAATTGATTTTCCCCTCCCTGTGTGTTCCGGGAGATCAGAGCAAAGACCTTTCACTTGCTACCATCTCAGCATACTTTCCCAAACCGAAGGGACTCCTAAGAGAATAAATGTCTGGGGAACACCATTACTAATTAATTTTAAATTTTCTAACAAAAGAATATTTAAGTAGTTTTAAAATGATTTTTAATTTTAAGGTGAATGTATATATGAGGGAGAAGGTGGAGTCGAAGGGGTCAAAGACACCAGGAGAGCAAGGCCCGCAGAATCAGCTAAGCAGGGCTGGCACTGGCTCACAGAGGCTGGAGTGGCTATCACAGAGCCTGCATGCAAGCTGTGGTTATGTAGTTTGGAGTTTTTGTGGGACTCTTAACAAAAGGAGTGTGTGTGTGGGAGGGTGCAGGGCGGTATCTCTGACTCTTTTGCTGGGCATGAGAGCCTTTTCCTCCTACTGGGTTTCCTAGTCCAGCTTTGATATGAGGGTCCTATTGAATCTTGATATGCAGAGTTCGATTGGTTTCCTGGGAGTCCTGCTTTTTCTGCTGAAGGAGTAACAGGATGAGCAGTGGATGTGTGGGAGAAGAGAGGCAGGGAGGAGAGGACTGCAGGAAGGGAAAGGATTGGGAAGTATAGTCAGGATGTGTAGTGTGAGAGAAGAATAAAGAAAAGAAAAGAAGAAAGAAAGTTAATGGCAAAAAACAAAAACAAACAAACAAACAAAAACCCCCCAGTTAATGGCTTAGCTCTCTATGGCAAAGCCTGTTAATTAAATAAAAAATACTGAGATATAGTATTAGGGTGTGTTTGTGATTTTAAGCTAAGGTTTGGTAAGGATTCTTGGGTATATGATGGGAGGATAGAAACATCTCACTGTTGATCCACTGAGTCTTCATTTGTCCTGCGTGCTCAGAAGAGAGCCTGTCTCTTTCTCGCAGGTTTTTGAAAGCGTGTGTCCAATAACATCCCACAGTCTGACAGAGAGTGAAGGGGGCTGAAGATCAGAGTGTGACCTTACTTGTTTTCACAAGATGGAGGTTCTGTTGTTTCCTTCAGTGCTGAGGTGTTACATTTCAAGAAACTATGTCTGGAATTCCATCAGCTTTCAATCACTTCTTGAGCTGTATTTAGAAATGAAAGGAAAGCGAGGCTCTGTGGCATTGGTTGCCTAAGAGGATCAAAAACATACTTACTTTGGTGGTAGTGGGGGGTCACTTAGTAAGAATGAATAAGAAATCTGCTAAGGGCTTCCCAAAGAAATAGGGAAAACACTGTGGGGGCAAGAGTGTTTGAAGGTGTCCCTGTGTTAATGGGTATGTGAACAGACACATTTGGTGTCTGTGGCAGCCGTCGACAAGATCACATGACTCCCGGCTGACCTCCATTTTCCTCAGAAAGTGGCTGAAGCTACGTGACAGCACGCCTGCTTTAGGAGTGCATGTTAGAGCTATGGTACAGCTGTCCATTTAATTCCAACTCTTTTAAAGTACACTCCAAGTTAGAATCTAACTACATTACTTCTCCCTTTCCTTTTCTTTCCACCATCTCTCCTCATGTTTAGCCCTCCAACCCTTTCTTCATTCTATCCACATTGAAATGGAAAGCCTCTTTCTCTTTATTATTGTGACATATATGCACCAACATATAAATAAAACTTACTAACTCCGTTATTGTTGTTTGTATGTCTGTGGTTTGGGGGCCTGATTTCTTTGTATTGGATAGCCAGTTAGGATGGTCATCCCTGAGAGCTGATTCCCTCCCTTTCAGCAGTCTTAGTTGCCTACACATCTTTGCGTAGGGATGGGGCATCATAAACATTTCCCTTCCATGTTACCATCACTATTGATATTGCCATTGTTTGAGTCCTGCTTATGCAGCCATTTCTATGAGAGACACTCTCACAGCTAAATTGCTGATATTTTGGCTCTTATAATCCTTTTACCTCCTCTCCTTTGATGTTCCTTGAGCCAAGGATGCAGGAGCTGTGATGTCTATCTATCCACTGAGGCTGTGCTCCCTATGATTCCATTGATCTCTGCAATGCATCCAATTGTGTTTTTCTGTGATGCTTTTAATTTGCTGTAAAGAGAAGCTTCTTTGATGAGAAATGCGATAGCTAAAGGTGTTTATTTGTTTGTTTGTTTTTATAATCTATATATATTTAGAATATATCTAGGAATTATGCTGGCCTAGTAAAATAGCAGCAGTACACTCTCTTAGGATTTATGACCTCACTAGACATGACAAGGCACTTAGTTTTGCAGGACCGGGAATATTTGTCTCCTGTTGAGAACACCTTAAGTCCTATTAGACTGCTGTTGGTTATTGCCATATGTGAGTGCCACTATAGCACTCTTACAGGGATCCTGCCATTGTTGTGGTTCATAGGTGTCACAGCTAGGAAGGACTCTTTGTTTCTCATTGCTTCTCTCCATAAGAAGTTTGAATAATACTTTATGATACTGTACTGGCTGGTTTTATGTGTAAGCTTGACACAGGCTGGAGTTATCACAAAGAAAGGAGCTTCCATTGAGGAAACACCTCTTTGAGATCCAGCTGTAAAGCATTTTCTCAGTTGGTGATCAAGAGGGGAACCTTGTGGGTGATACCATCCCTGGGCTGGTAGTCTTGGGTTCTATAAGAAAGTAAGTTGAGCAAGCCAGGGGAAGCAAGCCAGTAAGTAACATCCCTCCATGGCCTCTGCATCAGCTCCTGCTTCCTGACCTGCTTCAGTTCCAGTCTTAACTTTCTTTGGTTATCACAGCAATGTGGAAAGTGTAAGTTGAATAAACACTTTCCTTCCCAACTGGCTTCTTGGTCATGATGTTTGGCAGGAATAGAAACCCTGTATAAGGCAGATACTATGAGAGTTAGACCACAAGAAGACTTTCAGACACATCTCAAATCATAGAAATCCTGAGATTTAAGTATCCATTGTCTCTTCCAGTAGGGTCTTACATTCAACCTCCGAGGTATAACTAACTACAGCAACAGAAACAATAGCTTCTATTGCTTATGGATTTCCTCCTGCTTGGTACTGGGGGTTTTGTCAGTCTATGTTTCTAGAAACTTAATTCTAACTTTTACTTCATAAAAGTAAACTCCAAAAGAGACAGAACAGGCTACACACAGAAAGGATATCCAATAGCTCATAAATTTCAAAGTTAAAAATGTGGGAAAAGAATGTTGTAAGCTCTTTCTTGTTTGATTAATCACCATAACCTTGTGCTTTAGAACAAGGATTTATCAGGTCCTGTACATAAAAGCTTTGGCAGAACTACTTCTCTGGAGATGTAGTTTTGAATACTTTTTATAAATGTAATGATTCTCACATGGATATACCTAAAACTCACTTCATTTTACACATTTTTTCCAGAGCATATTAAAAATTTAATATCTAACTAATTTTTGTTGCTAATTACCAATGGATATGATAGAAGACAAATGGATATGAGCACAGCTTTTGTTTTTTCAAATAATACTCTTCAAACTTCTAAACTGTTTTGGGAGTTGCTTCTTTTAGGTTTAGGCCTCTGTATCCAAGCTAATTTACAAGACCAATTAAAAATGTCTCTAAAGTTGATATCCATTTCCTGAATACAAATGGAAATAATTTATCTTTCACTAACATCATTAAAATGTAATCTTAAATTTCCTATATTATATCCCTAAGTAGATGTTTGAAAAAAAAATCATGCTAGAATGTCAAAAAAGTGGATATATAGAATGATAGATAATTATGCATAACAGATCAACCAATAAAGAAGGCACTGATTTTTCTTTTCTAGAATTAATAGTGTAATTCACTCAACTTACTTAGGTTATATATATTAAATAAATGTCTTTTTCCAGTGGAGTCCTGAAATACCCAAGCTTAATTTAAACTTACCCACACAACACTTCATTAATGTCTAGTATTTCTGACAATATATTCAGTTCAGATCTTGGCTTCCCTGGGAAATCATGAGTTTCCTGAGGATAAAATCTTGATCTTATATTACTATTGCACCTTCATAGCACCTAATACTTGTTCTTAGATAGAGAATATGCTTAAGGTGTGGCTTGGTACCATTCCATCTTGAATTCTGTACAGAGTATTCTACAGAATGAATTGTGTTCTCTGTATTTTGAAAGTGATTCATTTTTTATTACAAGGGCCCATAAACTGCACTTTAAACCTTGAAAATCCATGTTTTTATAAATAAATGTCATGGTGGCACAGCCATGCCCAGTTAAAAATGTATTGACTAGGATTCTTTCTTACCATGGTGGTGGAGCTGAAAAGCCAAGACTGAGACCTCATGGTCCACTAAATTAAACTATTTACCAATTAGCTCTTCCAGATCTATAAAATTGCTGACCTGTGTGCTAGACGTTTACCCTGCATGAAAACTATAAGTACTTAAGATTTATTGCTGATGTTGGGTTTTTTGCTTGTTTGTTTGTTTTTTAAATATAGTTTGACTCTCTTCCAGCTTATACTTGCTGCCAGTTTCTTTTAAGAATTTATTTATTATTTTTATTTATGTGTATGTGTGTGCCTGCATAAGTTTATATGCACTACATACATGCTGGCCCCTACAAAGGTCAGAGAGCATCAGGCATGTAGAGCATCCTCTACAACTGGCAGGAAAGATAGTTGTAATGTGGGTGCTGAGAACCAAACTCAAGTCTTCTGCAAGAGCAGCAAGTGTTTTTAACCATTGATCCCAGACCTTAAGGCTTGAATCAACTTATTTCTATCTTTGTTAAAAATGAATTAGACAACATTTTTCTAATGCTGAATATTCATTTAAGAATTTCTGGCAAGTACGAGTATGAAATATGATAGAGACAATACTGGTTTATGTATGAAGCTCCTTGCTACGGCTACTATATTTCTTTTGATTGAATCTAGAACAAATGCTAAAAATGGCATTCGGTATCCTGCCAAATAAATCTTTATTAAAGCCCAAATTCAGTTTGAATTAAGTGGTTGAAACAGTCATATTATATTAGAGAAAAGAATACAGCTGCTTTAAAAAATTGTTTTTTTCTGGTTGTTGTAAGCTGCATGTTGAGGCTATCAGTCTATCCAAAGTGTATTCATAAAGCACCATTAGCTGGCTGGAATAATGGTTTGCTTGCTGATGTTAAGAAAAAATTGTGTTGATTTTACAAGAGTGTTCACACTGCAAAGATGAAGCTTTGTCCAGCCACTCTCTGTTACTTTAAGAAAATATGACTGCACTGTGGAAATTAACATGCCATTTCTTGATGATTATTATTTCCATTGGGCATCGTGAATGGCTTCTATTGATGTCACTTCTAGGGCCAAGTAAAACACCATGGAAAAGTTAACATAGAAATAAGTTTATTTAAATATTTTATACAACTAATAAATTTGATATTTGGTGAAGAAGCCTATACCAATTATTCAGCATCTCATATTTCATCTATATTTTATTTAGATGGGACTTTCTGGGAGCATCCTTATTTCAGCTATATTTTTCTTCATTTCAGTGTTCTTCCATAATGCTTGTTAGTAGATATTCAGTTCAATATATTTCAGCTTCATGATTGACATAAAAGTATCCCTCCTTTTTATAACAGCTAGGAAATTTAGAAAGAATAATGATAAGATTATAGAATCGAAAGATCAACATTTCATAAGTTTTGATCCTTAGCATCTACATGGAAATCTAGGCATGACTATGCATGAGCCTGTAAGCCCAGTACTAGGGGTTAAATGGGAAAGAATATAGCTTTTCCCAAAGATAGTGAGAACCAGGTCCTTTAAGTGACCCTTCCTCAAGGGAATAAGATGGAGAGTGACAGAGGAGGACACTAAATGTCTTCCTCTGGCTTTTGCATGCATGTGTATAGGTGTGTACACCTGCATATAAACGTTCATCTATACATAGACAGCACACACAGAAAAAATAATTGCTATTTCTACGTATTGGTATTGAATACTTTATATAAATTATTTCTGTGTATCAGAATATGTACCTACAAAGGTAAAAGTATTCCTACTCTACAGAGGATTCAATTTTTTTTGTTGTATGATTTTTTATTTGATATATTCTTTATTTACATTTCAAATGGTTTCCCCTTTCCAGGATCCCCCCTCCCTGAAAGTCCCATTAGCCCTCTTCCCTCCCCCTGTTCCTCATCCTGGAATTCCTTCCCGCTTCCTTATCCTGGTATCAGATGATTCATTTTTATTTGATTATATTAATCTAATTAGCAAACTGCAGAGCTGGGCCAGGTGCCACTGACTCTGTTATATTTGTGAATTACTTTAGTGACTTCCCAAGTGGATAGACTACCACACAGCTCCTCTAGATTAAGAGAGGCTTGGGAAATCCAACACTCCCACGGAAGGTACTAGAATACTTAGAGGGGACCTGGAAGCAGGTGATACTTGCACACTGAGCTATAATGGTGTAGCTAACTTTTCTGGAGGATATTCTATTTTGCACATATCTACTGTCCCACATTCATCCCATGTCATAGATGAGAATCCTGAATGTCAAATTCAGAAAACACAACATTTGTTGGCTTTGTTAAACAACATCTCTACATTTATGAATATGAAAATTTTAAAGTAAATGTTTCAGTTAGGAAGTTAAGAGTTGAGTAATGAAGAAATGGTCATTTCTCTATTTCATCCATTAAATAGTAGAATTTGTTTATTGTAATGTAAGGAAAATTTCCTGTCCTATATGAAATGAAGGCTTTGAGGTTTGAAAGACTCTCACCATTCCAAGTACACTCTTATTTCATGCTTATGTTTCATGATGTGTGTCCTCAGCTTCCTGCTCCTGCTACCCTGAATTTGGTGTGCCATGGTGGACTCTCATCCTTCTGAAAATGTGAGACCAAATAATCTTCTATGAATCGCCTTGGCCATGGTATTCCATTGCAGCAATTGAATATGCATAGAACATGTGGAGGACTGCAGACTTAGGTACTGGTAGAAGCTACTTGGGTCAAATGCCTACCACACATAGCCTAGTTGCTTTTAATGGAAAGATAACCTACAATCGCCTTTTAAAAGGTCAAGTGCTGATAGGTCAAAGGGGAAATAAAAGTTCAGTTGTGAATTAGGAGGAAGAAAGAAAGGGAAAGTTTTAGAATAATTAACTAAGTATTCCTCAAATAGCTTTAAGATGGGAATAATTAAGACTAACAAATTTGAATTGATAAATTTAAATTTCGGTTACTCAGAAGAATGTAAAAATATATATCACTATGGAGCCTGAATGTATTTGAATTCTTTTTGGGCTTGAACTGACTCTCACAGGAAAAAGCAGGTGCTCTCCCAGTTAGCTATACATCCATCCCTGAGCGGTAGATACTGGAGGGTGTGCCTACTGCACAGACATCTTTAAATAAAAGGAAGCTTGGTGTGTTAATTTTTAACTTTTTAAAATTTTTTATTCAACAGTATGTAATAATGGCTCCTCCATGTAAGAATACAGTCTTTTTTTTATAGGCTTGTAATGTTTATTGTGTTAGTGTGAATAACTATTTTAATAGTTCTTCCTATGTTTATCACACCACCAAGCAAGATTCTTCTTGAGATTCTATAGCACGTTTTTATAAAAATTATTTATTTTGAGAATTTTCTGCATTGGATTTACTATAAATTTTTAATATAAGAATGGATTTCATATAATAAATGGATTCAGTTAGACAAATGTACAACTAGGAACTGGCTTAGTATTTAGCAGTTAGAATTTCAAGTGGCTTTGTTCTTTTCTTCTTCCTTCATTTTTCTGCTAGAGTATGAATGTGTTTGCCTTTTCAAAAATGTATCTGTTGAAATCTCATGATTGCAGAAAAGGGGTATTTGGGGGAACTGGTTAGATAATGAGGGTAGAAGCTTTATGAATGAGATTACGCTCTTCACAAAGGGATTGATTATTTGCCTTATGACAGAAGTAGACATTTGAAGGAAACAGATTTTTTCCTGCCTTCAAGTATGCTTCTGTCCTGAACTGTGAGCTGTATTTTCTCCCTTGTCTATAACACACCTATTTATGGTATTTTATGGTTCAAGTTGGACTGAGGTATTTGCATACTATAAAGAATATAACAAATATGTATCTGAAAGGATTCTTTCTCTACCCTACTCTGCCTAAATACTTTGTGTGGTATCTGAAATATTTTAAGAGATTGTTCAATTACATTCTTTATTATTCCTCCCTCAAAGAGAGACAACTGAGAGAAGCCAAGGGATCCAGGCAAGGTGTGAAATCTCCACTTCATAAAAGAAATTTGCTAGACATACAATCAGGCGCTGATTCACCACTTTCTACTGTATTGATGAAGAACATTTTAGCCTTATTTCCAGTAAGTTATGACACCTTGAAATTTTCCATGATTTCACTTGTGATTGCATTAGCGAAAGGGCTTAAGGCACCAGAAATATGTGCCCAACCTGGCTCCAGACAAAACCAGAATGTCCTGCCCAGAGCCAGGGCTCATCAGTGAATGATGAAGAAGTTCATGGATCTGGCACAGAGAATCTCACTGCTAAAGTTGAATTTTCAAAAAAACAGAAGAGACGTGTACATGCTTCACTTTTGAAAAGTCACAAAAACAAAAATAAGACAATTAAGTTCTAGTTTAGGTTGGATCACTTTTCTAGATTCTGATTTTAAAAACAAGAAAGAAGTTTTGTAGTGTGTTGCCCTCTAACAAAAACCTCTCACAAATCTTTTTTTATTTGTTTGTTTGCTTTTGTTTTGATTTTCGAGACAGGATTTCTCTGTATAGCCCTGGCTGTCCTGGACCTCACTCTGGACCAGGCTGGCCTCGAACTCAGAAATTCTCCTGCCTCTGCCTCCCAAGTGCTGGGATTAAAGGCGTGTACTACCACTGCCTGGCTACCGCTCACAAATCTTGAGAAAATAATGTACACAATCGCAATTTCATATGCCAGGGAGGTACCAGTGATTTTTAGTTCAATAATTTTTTTAAATTTTCTTTTTTTAGGGTCAATAAATTTTATCAACTTGAGACAATCCTTGAAATTTATCTCTTTTCAAACATCTGAGATGAGTACCGTCTCACCTTTTAATAAATTAACACTTTGTGTTTTTTTGTCTGCCAGCCCACTGGACTCAGGGCCTGTGTACTGCCCAGGGAGCTGTGGAAGGAGAGAAGCCCTGTGGCCATACTCGCTGCCTGCTGGGACACAAAAGGATCACTAGGTACTGTAACACCCTGAGCTTTAGATTTCTGGTGGTGCAAACCGCTAGGGGTCTGCGTGCACTCAGGAACTGAGCACGTAGGCAGCTTTTGTCTGCCAGCCCGCCGGGCTCAGGACCCGTGTCCTACCCAGGGAGCTGTGGAAGGAGAGAAGCCCCGCGGCCATACTCACTGCCTGCCAGGACACGAAAGGATCCTTAGGTACTGTAACACCCTGAGCTTTAGATTTCTGGTGGTGCAAACTGCCAGAGGTCGGCCTGCACTCAGGAACTGACACATAGGTGGTTCATCTGCAAGCCAGTCCATTGCAGGACCTGTGTCCTATGTGAGAATCAACAGAGGGAGTGACCCCCACCACAACTTCTTCCCTCCATAATAGAGCAGAGAACACCTGGTTGACCTTGACAACCTAAGTATAACATTGCTTGAGGCAAGACTGAGAAGGGCTCCAAAGGCACAAAAGAGGAAGCCAGCATATTAGTAATCTGTGCCCGAAGAAACCCAGTCATCCAGTGTTGCAGAGATAACCTTAAAGATCCACAGTAGGTTGAAGCACCAGCCAGTGACAATAAGACCATCTAACTCCTGGGAGAACCAGATGGCTAAAGGCAAATGTAGGAACGTTACTAACAGAAACCAAGGCATTATGGCAGCATCTGAACCCAATTCTCCAACATTAGCAAGTCCTGGATACCCCAACACACCAGAAAAACAAGATTTGGATTTAAAATCACTGGTCATGATGCTAGTACAGGAACACATGAAGGACATACTTAAAGAAATTCAGGAGAAAATGGATCAAAAGTTAGAAGCCCTTGCAAGGGAAACACAAAAATCATTGAAAGAAATTCAGGAGAATACAAAAGCCAATAAGGAGCAAATGCAAAAATCACTTAAAGAAATACAGGAGAACCTTGATCAACAGGCAGAAGTCATGAAAGAGGAAACACAAAAATTGCTTAAAGAATTAGAGGAAAACACAAACAAGCAAATGACAGAACTGAGCAAAAATTTCCAGGATCTAAAAACAGAAGTAGAAACAACTAAGAAAGCACAAAGGGAGACAACTTTGGAGATAGAAAACCTTGGGAGGAAATCAGGGACCATAGACGCAAATATCAACAACAGAATACAAGGGATAGAAGAAAGAATCTCAGATGCCGAAGATACCATAGAAACCATGGACTCAACAGTTAAAGAAAATGCAAAATGCAAAAAGCTTGTAACCCAAAACATCCAGGAAATCCAGGACACAATGAGAAAGCCAAATCTAAGGATTATAGGTATTGATGAGAGTGAAAATTTACAACTTAAAGGGCCAGCAAATATCAACAAAATTATGGAAGAAAACTTCCCTAACCTAAAGAGAGAGATGCCCATGAATATACAAGAAGCCTACAGAACTCCAAACAGACTGGACCAGAACAGAACTACCTCCCGTCACATAATAATCAAAACCCCAAATGTACTAAACAAAGAAAGAATACTTAGGGCAGTAAGAGAAAAAGGGCAAGTAACATATAAAGGAAGACCTATCAGAATTACACCAGATTTCTCACCAGAGACCATGAAAGCTAGAAGATCCTGGGCAGAACTCATGCAGACTCTAAGAGAACAGAAATGCCAGCTGAGACTACTATACCCAGCGAAACTCTCAATTACTATAGATGGAGAAACCAAGATATTTCATGACAAAACCAAATTTACACAATGTCTTTCTACAAACCCAGCCCTACAAAGGATAATAGGGGGGAAACACCAGTACAATGAGGGAAACTATACCCTGGCAAGAGCAGGATATTAAGCTTCTTTCATCAAACCCAAAGAGGAAAACCACACGCTTATAAAATTAAAATCAAAAATGTTAGGAAGCAATAACCACTACTCCTTGATATCTCTTAACATCAATGCACTCAATTCCCCAATAAAAAGACATAGACCAACAGACTGGATATGTAAAAAGGACCCTACATTTTGCTGCATACGGGAAACACGCCTCAATGTCAAAGACAAAAACTACCTTAGAGTAAAAGGCTGGAAGACAATTCTACAAGCAAATGGTCCCAGGAAACAAGCCGGAGTTGCCATTCTAATATCAGATAAAATTGACTTTGAACCTAATGTCATCAAAAGAGACATGGAAGGTCACTACTTGCTGGTCAAAGGAAAAATCCAACAAGAATAACTCTCAATCCTGAACATCTATGCCCCAAATACAAGGATACCCTCATTCATAAAAGAAACTTTACTAAAGCTCAAAGTACACATTGCACCTAACACAATAATTGTGGGTGACTTCAACACTCCACTTTCACCAATGGACCGATCGGAAAAACAGAAACTAAACAGGGAGACAATGAAACTAACTGAAGTGAACCAATTGGAGTTAACAGATATATATAGAACTTTTTATCCCAAAGCAAAAGAATATACCTTTTTCTCAGCACCTCATGGTACCTTCTCCAAAATAGATCATATAGTTGGTCACAAGACAGACCTCAACAAATATAAGAAGATTGAAATAATCCCATGCCTCCTATCAGATCACTATGGAGTAAAAGTGGTCTTTAGTAACAGTAAAAATAACAGAAAGCCCACATACACATGGAAACTGAATAATACTCTACTCAATGATACCTTGGTCAAGGAAGAAATAAAGAAAGAAATCAAAGATTTCTTAGAATTTAATGAAAATGAAGGCACAACATACACAAATCTATGGGACACAATGAAAGCAGTGCTAAGAGGAAAACTCATAGCTTTGAGTGCCTCCAAAAAGAAATTCGAGAGAGCTTACACTAGAAGATTAACGGAATAACTGAAAACCCTGGAACAAGAAGAAGCTAATTCACCCAGGAGGAGGAGAAGACAGGAAATCATCAAACTCAGGGCTGAAATCAATCAAGTAGAAACCAAGAGAATCATACAAAGAATCAACAAGACCAAAAGCTGGGTCTTTGAAAAAATCAACAAGATAGATAAACCCTTAGCCAGACTAACCAAAGGCTACAGAGAAAGTGTCCAAATTAACAAAATTAGAAATGAAAATGGAGATATTACAACAGAAACTGAAGAAATTCAAAAAAATCATCAGATCCTACTACAAAAACCTGTACTCAACACAACTGGAGAATCTGGAGGAAATGGACATTTTCTTAGACAGATACCAATTACCAAAATTAAACCAGGATCAAATAGACCATCTAAAGAGACCCATAACCCCTAAAGAAATAGAAGAGGGGTCATAGATAGGCTTCTGACCAAAAAAAGCACAGGACCAGATGGTTTCAGTGCAGAATTCTATCAGACCTTCAAAGAAGACTTAACACCAATACTCTTCAAACTTTTCCACCAAATAGAAACAGAAGGAACACTACCCAACTCCTTCTTCGAAGCCACTATTATGCTGATACCAAAACCACACAAAGATCCAACTAAGAAAGAGAATTTCAGGCCAATTTCCCTTATGAATATTGATGCAAAAATACTAAATAAAATTCTTGCCCACCGAACCCAAGAACACATCAACACGATCATCCACCATGATCAAGTAGGGATCATCCCAGGGATGCAGGGATGGTTCAATATAAGGGAATCCATAAATGCTATCCACTACATAAACAAACTCAAAGAAAAAAAACCACATGATCATTTCATTAGATGCTGAAAAAGCATTTGACAAAATTTAGCATCCTTTCATGCTAAAAGTCTTGGAAAGGACAGGAATTCAAGGCCTGTATCTAAACATAGTAAATGCAATATACAGCAAACCGGTAGCCAACATCAAACTAAATGGAGAGAAACTTGAAGCAATCCCACTAAAATCAGGGACTAGACAAGGCTGCCCCCTCTCTCCATATCTTTTCAATATAGTTCTTGAAGTCCTAGCTAGAGCAATTAGGCAACAGAAGGAAGTCAAAGGGATACAAATTGGAAAGGAAGAAATCAAACTATCACTATTTGCAGATGATATGATCGTATACTTAAGTGACCCTAAAAACTCTACTAGAGAACTCCTACAGCTGATAACTTCAGCAAAGTGGCTGACTACAAAATCAATGCAAGCAAATCAGTAGCCTTTATGTATTCAAACGATAAGCAGACTGAGAAAGAAATTAGGGAAATGACCCCCTTCACAATAGCTACAAACAGCATGAAGTATCTTGGGGTGACTCTAACCAAACAAGTGAAAGACCTATATGACAAGAACTTCAGATCTCTGAAGAAGGAAATCAAAGAAGATCTCAGAAAATGGAAAAAGCGTTCCATGCTTGTGGATTGGCAGGATTAATATAATTAAAATGGCCATCTTGCCAAAGGCAATCTACAGACTCAATGCTATTCCCATAAAAATCCCAACCCAGTTCTTCATAGAGCTAGAAAGAGGAATTCTCAAATTCATCTGGAATAACAAAAAACCCAGGATAGCTAAAACTATTCTCAACAGTAAAAGAACTTCAGGGGGATTCAATATCCCAGACTTTAAACTCTACTACAGAGCAATAGTGATAAAAACTGCATGGTATTGGTACAATATCAGGCAAGCGGATCAATGGAATAGGATTGAAGACCCAGAAATGAACCAACACACCTATGGTCACTTGGTCTTCGACAAAGGGGCTGAAAGCATCCAATGGAAAAAAGATAGTCTTTTCAACAAATGGTGCTGGTTCAATTGGAGGTCAGCATGCAGAAGAATGCGCATCGATCCATTTTTATCTCCTTGTACCAAGCTCAACTCCAAATGGATCAAGGACCTCCACATAAAACCTGACACACTGAAACTAATCGAAAAGAAACTGGGGAAGACCCTGGAGGACATGGGCACAGGGGAAAAGTTCCTGAATAGAACAACAATAGCTTACGCTCTAAGATCAAGAATTGACAAATGGGACCTCATAAAACTATGAAGTTTCTGTAAGGCCAAGGACACTGTCCAAAGGACAAAACGTCAACCAACAGATTGGGAAAGGATCTTCACCAACCCTAAATCTGACAGAGGGCTAGTATCTAATATATACAAAGAACTCAAGAAAGTAGAGCCCAGAGAACCAAATAACCCCATTAACAAAAGGGGTATGAAGCTAAACAAAGAATTTTTACATGAAGAACTTCGGAGAGCTGAGAAACACCTTAAGAAATGTTCAACACCATTAATCATTAGGGAAATGCAAGTCAAACAACACTGAGATTTCACCTCACACCAGTCAGAATGGCTAAGGTCAAAAACTCAGGAGACAGCAGGTGTTGGCGAGGATGCGGAGACAGAGTAACACTCCTCCACTGCTGGTGGGATTGCAAGATGGTTCAACCACTTTGGAAATCAGTCTGGCGGTTCCTCAGAAAACTGGGCATGTCACTTCCTGAGGACCCTGTTATACCACTATTGGGCATATATCCAGAGGATTCTTCAGCATGCAATAAGGACACATGCTCCACTATGTTCATAGCAGCCCTTTTTGTAGTAGCCAGAAGCTGGAAAGAACCCAGGTGTCCCTCAGTGGAGGAGGAATGGATACAAAAAATGTGGTATATTTACACAATGGAGTACTATTCAGCCATTAGAAACAATGAATTCATGAAATTCTTAGACAAATGGATGGAGCTGGAGAACATCATACTAAGTTAGGTAACCCAGTCTCAAAAGATCAATCATGGTATGCACTCACTGATAAGTGGATATTAGCCTAGAAACTTTGAATACCCAGGACATAATCCACAAATTAAATGATGTCCAAAAAGAATGGAGGAGTGGCCGCTGGTTCTGGAAAGACTCAGTGCAAGAGTATAGGGGAATTCCAGAACAGGGAAGTGGGAAGGGGTGGATGGAAGAATAGGGGGATGGAAGAGGGCTTATGGGACTTGCGGGGAGTGGGGACCCAGAAAAGGGGAAATCATTTGCAATTTAAATTAAAAAAGATTAGTAAATTAATTGAAAAGGAATTATAAACATTTTCTGATAAAACTGAATATTTACACGAAATATATAAAAACATGTTAAAATTGTTATATATTTCTTCAATTTTATCAGAATTATCTTTCATTTTGTCTCCTGACTCATAGGTTATTTCTTCACCAGTGAAATGAGTCAGTTCAGACCAGATTGGAACATATTCTATGCAGGTCACTTGGGAAACAGCTGGGGGTTGAGGAGGGTTCACAGCACAATTGCCCTCAGTGAGGGAAGCCACCTCAGGGAGGAGGGAGGAAGAGGGG